>NW_019641652.1:1708721-1721415 GCF_000599845.2 Trichogramma pretiosum | reverse complement strand
GTTGAGGTGTTATGTAACAGGATGCAAAGCAAATTCCCAAAATGGAAAGTTTTCCTTCTTTTGTATACCAACAGGAAAGCCGAAAAATAATAGAAATTCTGAAGAATTACGGGAACTGAGTCGAAAAAGGCAATATACTCATGCTTTAATATTTAAATGTATTTTCAAATATCGCTAAAACAATCACGGACACGCGCAAGTCAGTGTTGACAGCAGCTCAGTAGCGAGTTCGACTCTGAAATGACCGAAATTTCAACAATTTTTTTTGCAATAACTAAAGAGAAATCGTAAAATCCGCTTCGATAGATGAAAAGATGAAGTCTTCCTCTACATCGTCATATTTTTTATATATTTTTAGAGCATCTCATTTATTTGTAATTTGCAGTCAAACTAATCGACTTAACATATAAAGTATATGGAAACTCGGTTTGTTGTGCCTACAGGCAAATCAGCTGTTCAATCCTGACCGTCAGTAACGCTTTGTGAAAACGCCCTATAGTTACAAGCAATGGTCTCGAAGAGATTCAAAAATGATCTGTTTCACATTCATTTGTTATAACAAATTGGATTCGGCGCTGTAGCATCGGCAATTACCTTTGAATAGGAACTGAAGATGCTTATAACATTGCTATGCATATTGGAACAAAACTGAACGACATTCCAAAAAATTTAGTTATCTGCAATAGAAAATTTGTATTAATTGGTGTGGTCGAACATCAGCCAGGTCACTATGTTTGCCATTGCCTAAATAAATTGAAAGAAAGGATAAAATTTGACGATAAGGAAGATTACGTCGAAGTTACAAAAGACCCCGATATAATTCAAATAGCAGCTCTGTTTTACGTACAAGGGGAATGATTATTAGTATTATTAAAAATTAATAAAATTTTTTGACATAAGATAACCTATATAAAAATAAATCCAAGCGATTAGTTTGGTACGTAACTGAATATTTATTTAATTACTTATCCTATAATTCTTCCTACGTATAAATAAAAGTTTTGAAAGACCAAGCCTACGCGATGTAATCGAGACGTCTATAACGAGATTAAACCGCGACCGGGACGAGAAATATTTGACTCGATGACACAAACGGATCGCGACCGAGTCGAGAATTACGCGAGAAGACGACGAGAACGACGAGGTCAGACCGAGACAAGAATTACGCGATAACCGGGATGATATTTACACGAGAACGATGACGACTTCGCGACGATCGGGAAAAATATTCATGTGAGGTGACAACTACTGAAAAAACTTCAAAGTTTTGTAGCTCATTCATTCGCCATTCGAAAGGTCTTTGCAAGCACTTGAAGGTGGCTTATAGTCAGTAAAATGGGTTGACAACAGATGTTTGATTGAAACTTTGCAGAAATGTCATTTAAAGTGCCCTCGATATGCTGTAGAAATTTCAGCATGCCGTTTAAAACAGCAAATTTAACATGGTGTTATATACCAATGCAAATAAGACCGGCATATAAACACACATGTACATTTAAGATGTACATAATGTTACGCGTACGTAGGCCCAACTGTCGTTTGAATGTACGTATGAGTGTAAGCGGCTAACACACAACAACGCATTATCGAGCCGTACATATATGTTTACGGGTTGAGGTATGATCTTCGCCGTCCGTATACTTGAGCTCCGGGTATAAAGAAATTCAAGGCGGCCGTGTAAAATTAAAGTCTTTATTTAACGAATTTAAACTAAGTATAAAGATTGTGCGAAGCACGAATTAAGCTAAAACTTCTTCGGGCGCCGAAGTTGCCACACGTGTGGTATAGTCCAGGTAAGACGAGAGAGTGGCCGATTGATCGTTCGTCGACGAGATCCAAGCTCGATCGACTTCTCTCACTCTCGGCCGATCGACGCGCGCAGCTCGAGCTGTCAACGATCATCGCTGCTTGGAGAGAGGCCCAAGCCAGGGCGCCACATATATGTGTCTCGCGTGTGTGTACTCGCGTATGTATGCAAGCCGAATTAGGCATTGTCCCGATATGAGTTGACCGCGAGGTGGCGCACTTGTGTTATCCGACTTGTTACTATTATTATTATTTCTACACAGTGTAACGTCCGTAAAGCAGACGACGAACTTCTTTTCGCTATATAAATTTTCGCGAAAAACGTACCGTGCGCATGACGTCGCATAACACAAGTGCGCCACCTCGCGGTTAACTCATATCGGGACAATGCCTAATACAAAGAATGCATAACCTACGCACGGGAGATGGAATCCGTGGAATAATTCGAAATGGCACTAAGGAACAAAAACAAGGTCGAACAAGGTTGAATATAACGCGTCTAATATTATGAACGCATGTGAATTCATAAAAAAAAATTTGAATTAATAAGTAACATCATCTCTTACTGTACACAAATAAGTGATGGATTTGACCAATACCTCGCTAGTGAAACTGGTATAGCACTCGCCAGCCATAGGCGAGGAGTTCCAGGTTCAACTCCTGGTCGAGGTTGAATCTTTTCGATTTGTGTACGATTCAAATTGCATTGTGGCTTTGATAAAATAGTCATCTTTAGATGTTTTCAATTCCACAGATTTGAAATCAGCATAGAAAAAAAATTTCTTGTATTTTAAATCATCTTGAAAATCATTGTCCTATCTTAGCTTTTCGTGGAAAATCAAAGTCATAAAATTATGAGTTAAATTACTGCCTAAGCAGATCGTTGGAGAACTCCAAAAAATCAATTGTTTGTCACACACGCACTCGCATGTCCCCGTATCACCGCGAGTTTGACCTATGACCCGAGATAATATTAGGCACGTCTCTGACCCCAGATAATTATTGGGCACATCTTTGTATTACCGGCCAGAAGGCCCATATTGATTTAAATTCCAATACCATTTTATTTATTTACTATTTAATAAATTCATTTCTTTAGTTTTAACTTAAAATATAGACCATTGATGACTAAAATATAATAATTAAAACGAATCAAAAACAAATAATTAAGGCAAAATATAAAAAAATGTAAACTCTGTGACATTAATACATAAGCCGGTATATGTTAACATATAAAACGTCTGCTCGGTCTACGTGAATATTAGACCGGTTCATTTTGGAAAAATTTTTTTTAATTTTGGGAGCACCGGCAAAATCCTTTAGTTAAACTAAAAACATGAAGTTTGCCGTCTACCTGGTGTCGCTAGGTGCCCTGAATAGCTGTCGATAGTTTTTTGAAGTTAAAAAACGTGGTGCAAAAACTGGACACCATCTCTAAATAAAATTTAAATTGCCTACTGTGCTCTGAGGGTAAAATTAATATTAACAAGACGTTTTCTTACGTAATTTTTTGTGTAGAATCGATCTCTGTCGTTATTTATCACCTAGGAATACGATAACATTGACAAAAAGTACTTTTTCGATTTTTTTTTCATAAATTTCGAAAAGTTTATATTCGAGGGCGTGTCAAATAAAGAGAAAAAATCTAAAAAATTTTTTGGTACTACCAAAATGTACGATTTTTCATGACAAATCCAACGGTATATATTACTATAAACTTTAAAATTATTTACATACAAAAAAACGATTTTATCCCAAAAAACGACATAAAACAAAATTGAAAAATCGAAAAGTGTATTAGTTTCTTCCAGGAAACGGCCAAGTAGAGTTAACTATGGGAAAAATTGCATGAAACTATCTGATAGGTTTTTATCTCGCCTTTCCAACGCCGGTTTCAGAAGTTTAAAATTCGCAAGCATCGATGAGATACAACGGTTTTTGTACGATGCGTTTTTGTAGCTTTTTTAGACTTTTTCTGTTCATTTGACACGCCCTCGAATTTATGAAAAAAAATATCGAAAAAGTATTTTTTTTCAATGTTATAACGACAGGAATCGATTCTACACAAAAAATTACGTAAGAAAACGTCTTGTTAATATTAATTTTACCCTCAGAGCACAGTAGGCAATTTAAATCTTATTTAGCGATGCTGTCCAGTTTTTGCACTACGTTTTTCAACTTCAAAAAGCTATCGACAGCTATTCAGAGCACCTAGCGACATCAGGTAGACAGCAAATGTCATGTTATTAGTTTAACTAAAGGATTTTGCCGTTGCTCCCAAAATTAAAAAAAAATTTTCCAAAACGAAACGGTCTAGTGACTATAGGCGCGTTGCACATGTGCATTACATTGCGTACGGGACCATGCGTGAGCTGACCGAGCAGTTAATGTACAAAAACTTGCACTGAAAGACCCTTCTTAACCCTTTTCGGCCCAAAACGACCCAAACAACACGTCACTCTTCGAAACTGTACAGTTTACGCAATTGGCGTTAGAAAAAAATGCAACCTACATATTTTTAAAGTTTGAAAGCTCTCCTTTCCAATGGTGGTATTTAAATTGTGCTAAAAAGTTATTAACATAGAGAAACATTAGTTTAAACAAAAAAAGCACATTTTTTTTCACGTTTTTTTTTTTTTTAAACCAAATTTCAAATGTGTTTCGAGTTTGCCACGACCTTGGAAACACATTAAACCGTGACATAAATGTTTTACCTTTAAAATGACATAGATTTTGTACCAAAAATTTGCCGGGAAGTTAACAAAATGGCGTCTAGAATGCAAAATTTTTTTGTATACTTTCATGAATTTTTTTCTCGAGAAATATCAACTCTAGGAAAAAATTTTTTGAGCAATTTTTAAAGTTTTGCAAAATTATGCAAATTGCAAAATTGTGATTTCTTGAAAATGCAATAACTCTAGTTCTAATAAAGATATTTGAAAAAATGAGTAATATTTAAAAACTAGAACAAATTTACAATTTACTCATACATAATTATGTGCGACTTTCTTTTGCGAAGAGCTCGATGTCGACTTATAAACTAATAGCAAGCTGGAAAAATGATAATGATACTTTTAATAATGCTAGCTTCGTTGTAATTGTTTAATCCATATTTTTATTTGCATAAAATTAAAGTACAGATCAATACCTTTAAAATGGGTACTCTAGAGTCAGAAAATATCGGTTATTGGCCGAGATATGGACGCGATAGTCCGAGCGCTGCGCACCGGCCTTATCCGGTATCGTTATTTTTTACTATTTTAACAATATCTCCGGTTCTATTGGTCGCATCAAGACGAATAAAAAAAGGAAATTTTCGTCTTTTTGTGTACAATAAAATGAAAACAAATTGTTTTCGTAAAAATTTAATAGTTTAGGAGTTATAGCCGTATAAACAATTAATTTGTTTATAACAAATTACTCGACCATCTGAGCGAGGTGAGAGTTGAAAATTCGGATTCAGCGGGTCAAAATACGTAGAAAAACACTTCGTTTTTTGTGGGACCTGCCAATGCACACGAAACCCCCTCAGCGCCTAGACTAAATATATATATTGAGTTTCACGCTTGCGTCGCTTGAGCACCACTCGATGAAGAGCTGCTGCTGTAATAATAATACACAGTAGTAGTATGGAGTGGATTTATCGATTCTTTTTTTTCCTATTTTTTCTGTATCATGTAGACACAATCGAGGATATCTATCGTATGGAGAGAAAGAATCACACAGGGAGATAGAAATTCTCTTCGTACTCGATACTTTTAGCAATTAGTGCTTGCCAAATCGCGCGATGCATCAAGCACACAAGCCTTTGTTAGTTCGTCGTCGCATACCGTCGAAATGAATAAAATACGAGACGTACCGCGCGTTTATTATCTATTTCTCTCGATGTGGATGTGTTGCATCGAGTAATCGGATCACACTACGGGTTTCGTTTCGCGCGCAGGCCTCTTCTGTTTATTACTTTGAAAAATTTTTGTAATTTACTTCCAAGCAACTGTACACGCGCGTTTCGTGCGCTTTGTTACATCGATCTTCGAGTGCAATTTTTGTTATATTGACACTCGATCACGTATGGACGAATCGTTAAAAACTTTTCATTCGCGCGTTCGAGAGTAGTTTATCCGTTTCTCTCTTTCTCTTGACCAAATTAAAAAGTGACGTACGCACGAAGGTATTAAATAGTTTTCCGGAATTTTCGCAATATATACTCTTTGAAATGTTATACGCACTCTTGATCCAAATTTTTCGCAAATGAATTTTCGAAGTAGAAGAAACGAATTGATATAAGTACGCGGAGAAACTTATATAGAAAAAATTGCTAAATGTATAGAAAAAATGACTATATTTTATGGTAAAATTTACTATTTTTATTGTAATTTTTCTTATATTTCTGCTGATTTTTACTATATTTCTAATAAATTTTGATACATTTTATAATAAATTTTAGCACAAGACAAAAATGTCATTTTTTTACTAAAAATTTTTTAATTTTTCCTACATATAGGTTTCTCCGTGTAGGCTTTGTTTTTTTCGAAATTCATCGTATCACGAAATTCAATGATTTTTTAGCTCAAGAGAAAGTCCTCACTTTAAGGATCTTTAAACGTACGTATACACCCAACCCACTGACCGATACCGATACCGATACATTTATATACTGCGTCGCTGATTCTCGATTTTTGAACGCAAAACGAAAACAAAGACACGAAAATTACGCGCTTTACAATAATTGCGACGACATTGAATTCATTATCGCCGCCCCGAGCTCGAGGAAAAGAAAGAAAGAGAAGCAATTGCACAAACTGCATCGTATGCATCGCTCAACGACGACGACACGACGATGATACGAGTCGTGTGCGAGCAGCACGTGTCGCGCGATCGACTCTCTTTCTCTCTACGACGCGATAACGATTTCGATACTTTGTGTTTTTAGTCAACTCGGACATTGCTCGAAATAAATAAATAAATGTATATAATGTTTCATTCACAGTGGTATTAAATGTGAACTCTGTGCAGAAAGTACTTGTGATTGAACTTTAAAAAGATAAATTAGTGTTTTTAGCTTGCTTTTAGTTCATTGCTCTAGGCAGTATTGATAGTCGACATTCAGTCTATCATGATGTAAAAGTGAATGATAGCCACATTTCATAGTATATCTTCCTTGATATTGGCCAACCGATAATGCCACTTGGCAGAGAGCTTTAATTTGATGTTGTAATGATACTCTATTAATTTCAGGCAAATCCAAGAGGACGAACACATCTATTTTGGGCCTAAAATGCATTTTTTTGATTTTTAATGGTGTAAGAGTATCTGTATCACTTTTTACATATCACCAATGAATTCTTAATCAAAAAATACATAAAAATACTATGTTTGATTTATTTTTCAGAGCTACATTGGGCCTATGGAGAAAAAAGTTGATTTTCAGATTCTAACTTTGAGCAGCTGTAGATTTTGAAGGAAGGAACCATGGCACTTTTTAAACACATGAAAAGTTTTGTTTTTTCATGAACTTTTAATGAATTATTAATGAATATCACTTCCAGTCTCCAAAAGCGGGACCATCAAATCGCCTCTCTCCGTCCCGCTTTTCTAGAGTACATAGGCATACCTTTGTACATCTATATACTGGTGCGCATGTACGAGCTCCTATCGCTGCAGGCTGTGCGTAGCTCTTGCTCGCTTTCCTCTTTCTTTCCTGTATTAAGTACATTGAAAAGAAATAATTGAGACACAGTTAGCAAAGAGGGTATTTTCTGTCAGACTCGGCTTCGCCTCGGGTGCATAACCTCGCAGGGACGGAAGTTCGACTTTCGTCCCTTGTCACGTAACATACTATTCCTCCGGCATTTTTTAATCTATACAACGCACACCAAAATTTATAACTATTTCTCATTTCTTCTTCTTTTAATTTTGAAGGTATATCTATGATATGACTAGTAATTTTAAATACTGTCTTTCAGGAGACCCCAAAAAAATTTTGGAGCAAATCCATGACCCGAAGGTGAGAAGGTCTCTTTGTAAGCTAATGAATTTGATTTGTTAAAATATTACTGAATCACATTTTCATAAATACATTTCAACTCATTTTCAAGCTCTTAAACGCTAGTTTACTTTACAAATAAATTTGATTTGACTCGACGTTTCCTAATCAATTTTTCATACATCAAGTTAACTATTTTACGCAAAACACACACATGATTTACCGCAACTCGTGGGCTGCGAGGACGGTGCGCATGCGTTACCCGTGTGTACTGCACAGCAGTCAGCAGAGTTGCCTGTTGCAGACTCAATACTCATGGTATACTAAACATGCCTTATGCAGTGAGCAGTAGCAGTTTAAGCTTTCTATATAGTGCTCTTTAGCGCTCGTTTCAACATTCATTTCTCGTGCGACATATAGAACAACGATTGGAAGCTCGACTTGATAATGGCAAAGCATCATCCGGATCTTATTTTCTGTCGCAAGCAGCCGGGTGTCGGTGAGTCGATTCGTTCTAATAATTGTTTTTTTCTTTTTTTTGGGAGGGATAATTATTTGACACTCGAATTAACCTAAAAGAGAGACATTCGGATCTTCCGAATTAACTCGAAGGCTCGACTGAATTCGACTGTTTATTTATTTTATCTTATCTTATCTTATTCTTCAGCTATTGGACGTCTGTGCGAGAAGTGCGACGGCAAGTGCGTCATCTGCGACTCGTACGTGCGGCCCTGCACCCTGGTCAGGATATGCGACGAGTGCAATTACGGCTCCTACCAAGGACGCTGCGTAATATGCGGCGGACCCGGCGTTTCGGACGCTTATTATTGCAAAGAGTGTACCATTCAAGAAAAGGACGTGAGTCGAACAATGCTTTTTTTCTTTTTCTTTTGTTGGTCTTTTATTTAAAATTTTTCTCGCTCATAAACCTTTTTTTTCCATCTACATTTTCAGAGAGACGGTTGTCCGAAAATTGTAAATCTAGGCAGTTCGAAAACAGATCTATTTTATGAAAGGAAAAAATATGGCTTCAAGAGAAGATAGTTTATATTTTGTACATATCTATGTTCGGAGCTCTCAAGCTTAAGTATTTTTATTTTTTTATAAGCATTCATTTATTTAATCAAAGCAGAAATCACTTGAAATTATGAAATCCATAATTAATATGTACTCGGTATAATTTTATATATTTTAATGTAAAACCGAAATATAATTTAGGTAATTTCAATTATATAGTTTTTATGTCCAAGTTATAAAATTTTCCTACGTACAGGAGTTTTCAGTAATTTACTTTGGATTGTAAGAGTCTAATCAGACAGAAAATACATTTTCATCTACGAAATTAATGAATGCACATGTTTTTTTCCTATAAATGATTCTCCTCAATAACTAAGCCATATTATTCAGTATCTTTCATTTCATGATTTTCTTGCAAGCTAAATAAAACCTTAGTTCAATGTAACGATATGCGTGTAGAATTTTGCATCCTTAACTTGTATCTAAATGTACAGAAATCTAATAGTAGGATCCTTAAAAAGTCAATAATGTAAAAAAAACCTTAACTAATTTATACTGTAAATTATGAGGCTGTAAGTATGAAGTGTGAGGGTGTGTGGTGATAAATATTAAAATGATCAATAACGATAAATCAGTTTAAAAAATTACTAAATCAATAAAGATGTGGTAAAAAACAATTTATTACTTTCAGAGTTGGTTTGTCAAATTTTGTTTATTGAATTATGAAAAATTAAAATCTGAGCTTCTGGAAGAACCACTTGTTTTTACCAGATTTGTACCTGAAACAAAAAATTAAACCAATTTATTAATTGATCCAAACAAAAATAAAAAAAATAAGACAAATTATTTTGTGAAAGATATAGTATCAGTTATAGGTTAATAATTAAAGATATAATTATACAATTATCGTACATTCAATTATAAAAATTAAATGATAATTCTGCTTGCTCACTTTTCAAGCAATTTAATCTTCATTTAAAATATATTAATGAAAACAAGATTCAAACTACTTTGAAACTAAATTGGTATAATGTGACAGGAATATAATTAAGCCTTATACCCTTAATACTTTCTGAGTCTACTACAATGTTATAAAATGATTATTTAAATTTAAGTTAATGGTATTTATAATATAGCTGTTTACTTTATTATTCATATGCATTCTGAATGTATTATTTTCATTACTTGACATTAACTACGCATTAATATGAAGTTATAGCTTAAAATATTATCTTATTAGGCAACTGATTGTATAATATATTGAAGGGTTTTAAATGAACTTATTTACTTGAAAAAAAGTTGAAAAAAATTTACCTTTCTTCGAATTTGACACGAGTCTGGAAGCGGATCTTTTTCCTCTTCATTGGATCTTTAAGATCTTTGGGTGCAATTTTCTCCAACTGCAAATCAACTGTATACCTGGTAGGCATAACATGATTATAGTTGAGTACCTGCAAGTAAGCAAAAAGCATTAATATTGAGAACAAAAAATGTTAATGACGTACATTGTCATGTACAAGAGTAAGCTAACTTACCTTGATAAAAGGCTTTATTTTAGATTTCTTGTGAATTTTAGCTTTTCCCATGCGCTTGTGAACTTTGCGTGGATACCTGTCGATACCTGCAACCAAGGCATGGCCGTATTGTTTCTCCGATGTGCCCTCATCGTAGTTTTTCACCACAATTGCTTTACGTCCTGCGTACCGGCCACTGAGGACCAGTACAACTTTTCCATTCTTCATAATTTTTACCATCTTGGTGGTAAGCTGCAAATTATTCAAGAAAAGTTTAATATAATTGCAAATTTTTAGGTAAATGGGTTATTTTTATAATGGATTTATAAAAAAAACCCAAAACTATAAGGCAAGCAAAAAACTTTTGTTCATGATGGATTTTTTGACGCACAAAATATCAACAACTAAAAATATCGGTAAACAAATGATCTACATACAACGATATATTTTGACAATTTTATGAGGGACAAAACTACTTGTGCAACGCAATTTTTTTGTCATTAATTTAACATGAGATTGGAACGGACTTATGCACACGTTTTATAAGCTACAAAGCTACTATTATCACGAGTTGGTTAAATTTAACTATTATTACTTTTCGACACTATTTGCACTGAATATTGTCAACACTCACGATAAACAAATTATTTAACAATAGCTAATTATCGGACACGAGGTACGAACCTTGTTTAATAGAAGCTAAAAGAGGTTAAAAAAATTCAAGCTGATGGCTGGATAAAGGCGCTTCTCTTGTGACTTGCGCGGTGGGCCGGGCCTACCATTCGTCAGAAGTGAGAATCCCCGGCTACGTTTGAATTCAATTTTAAATCAAGACTCAATTTATTATAAATAAAACTAGCCCGACTTTCATAAGTGAAAAATTGTGGTAGATGAACGATATATGGAAGCGGCAGTCTGAGCTCTACGCATTGACCTTATGCAATATCGTCATTTTTTACTATTTTAACAATATCTCCGGTTCTATTAGTCATATCAAGACGAATAAAAAAAAGAAATTTTTGTCTTTTTGTGTGCAATAAAATGAAAAAAATTGTTTCAGTAAAAATTCAATAGTTTAGGAGTTATAGCCGTATAAACAATTAATTTTTTTATAACAAATAACTCGACCATCTGAGCGAGGTGAGAGTTAAAAATTCGGATTCAGCGGATCAAAATACATATAAATACACTTCATTTCTTGTGGGACCTTTCAATGCATATACGAAATTCCGCGCAATTTCACGCGAAGACTCGAGTTTCAATACGCTGTAACTTTTTACCCAATTGATGAAATGATTTAAAACTTTACCAAAATTACCTTCAACTATTGTACTTTAACGTAGTATTATGCAAAATTTCCATTTCAAAAATTTATAACACAACTTTTGCAATTGAAAAAAAAGTCATGTTTGGTCGAAATTTTTTTTCAAAAATTCGCCATTTTGTTATAAATGATAGCGAAGGTTCCGGACCAAGTTTTTATCATTGTAGACTAGTTAAAGAATGTTGGCATGCTCTTAAAAAATATATTGTTGGAAAATTTATTTTAAATGTTAAAGAAACACCATTTACCATTTTCAACACTTATTTAAACCTTTTTTCTGTACATATTGATGAAACATGAATGACGAGAGCGAATGTCTCGTTTTTGATCGAGACGGCCGGGCAAGTAGAGTCATGAGTAAGACTTTTCCATACAATTATTAATTTTACATGATCACTATTAAATTATTCTACTCAAGCTTAGTGTGTTTATCCTTAGAAAAAAAGTTTCAGTTTGTCTGAATTATAGTTATCGGAATATATTAGATTTCATTACTATCATAGCTGAGTAATAATTTATCACAAATTGTGATTAAACTTTTCCGAAGTGAGGAAAAAAAGTATTTTCGAGTTAGACTCAAATTACGAGGATAAGACTGTTATACTTGCACTCATCTAATCTTTTGAAAAAAAGTATTACCACGATTTTGAATTCTTCTATAGTAAAGTATTGGTTGCAATAACATTTTGATCTGAGTTTCGGGCGCCGTTCGGACGCTGCCCGAAAATTGCTGGAAATGGACTTGATTTTCAATTTTTTCAATTCTCGATGTTTGATCAACAATTTTGAGTATTCGCCGCATTCGATAAACACAATATCGTCGGCCGACACTCTGCAGAAACGGGACGCGGATGTAGCCGTAGCGGATCCCGCTTTTCTAGGGTACTTAGGGCGCTTCTACATAAGATTTTCGTCTGAGTTTCGGACTCCTTTCAGACGCATCGGACGTATAGTGCCAACTTCGAATAATAAATATTCCTTCTATTGTATTTTATTCTATTGTGAGGTTTTTGTTTAACCCCCTCTGAGACGGGGGGGGGGGGGGGG
>NW_019641652.1:1605381-1708711 GCF_000599845.2 Trichogramma pretiosum | reverse complement strand
GGGGGGGGGGGGGGGGGGGGGGCTTTCTGGCCTAAATCACACATGTAATCACTATTCTGTAGCGGACTCTCGGGCTAAAATCCAATTTTGTAAAAGTCATTCCTCAAAACCGAAAGCTATAATAAGCATAATGTTTTTAAGGAGGCTCAAGCGCGTGTAGCTGTCCTGCATTCGTGCACTCTACGCGTCGTGCCTCTTGCATCTACGCATTGACCGCGGTTGCGTCGCGCCTAGTGCGCACGTCTGCTACGGTTATAGTGTTGATACACTTTATACATAGTCGAACACGCGGGTAATTATCTACGCGTGTCTACGCGTGTATCGTTCAATTAGCACGTTTTTTTATTACTAACAAGATGGAAAAAGCAAATGTATACACCCGACTGCATTTGACGAGAGGAAATATATTACGTAATACATTTAAGTTTTAATAATATATCGTGCGCTTCGAAATTCAAATAGCGCGCCATTTTGCGTGCAGCAGCCGCATCGCGCAAAACATTGTAACCTCACGATTTCGACTCTTTACATTATAGTATATTTTGTAACAAGTGCGCGAAGCAGTTGACTCATCCAGGAGTTGTTTTCACCCGAGCGTAGCGAGGGTGCAAAGACTCCTGGGTGAGTCAACTTCCTCGCGGACTAGTTGCAAACGATATTTTTTAACTCTGCTTGCGAGAAACTAGGGTTTTCTGACGATTTAAGGTTAGAAAGCCCGTGTTTCGCGCACGCAGTGTTAAAAAAGTATTTTATTAATTAATGTGTTAACCCCCTTTTTTGTTTCATCGTTCGAAAGCTTATAATTTTTTCTTTCTAGCTGTAATTTTTCATCAATATCTGTCACGTATTTTAATCGTGCACGATTAAAGAACGGTAAATCATGAAGATGCTCCCATAAGGCCCATGTTAAATCGACCAACTTTACATCGATTTATCTCTTAAATAAGCGTGTTGACCCATATTTTTTTTTGTTGCGATCGATGTGTATTAATGAAAGGAGTAAATTCGCGAAGTTTCAGACATATCTGTCAGAAAGTGATTTTCGCTCGAGCCTCCTTGTCGCTCGTGCGTTACGGCAACACTGTCATGCTGAAATTCTCGTTTGGCGTACAGACTTCGCTTGATAGCACGCAAATGGCTTGGGACCAGTGCACTGTTGTAGCGGCAACACTGCGATGCTATAGGCGAACGCAATGCTCAGATTCACGACTGATCGTTCTCCCCTACAACATATAGCATATTGTTGTGCGAGTAGTGATGTGCCCTCATGCCTCTAAAGCGTCTATGTTCCGTCGTATATCTCTATCTCTCTCGCACTCGCTCAGAAGGAGGGAACACACTTGACAACATCGCAAAATATTCAAGCATAATTTTCGGGCAGGTTTGACTTTTGACGAATGGCAAGTAACTAGTGAGATAAGAGAGGTTAGGTATTAAAGAATTGCGCAATATAGTAGAATAGTGATGAAACCGTTTGAATGGTGAAGTGACATAAGTGAGGTGAGGTATTGAAAAATCGCGCAACAGTGAAAAGGTGTAATGATCGTTTGGAAGATATCATTGAACTTGTAAGTATTCTTTAATGAGCACACGGCGCAAAGAATATTCATGGATTGAATAGGAAAAAAAACCCATCTCCAAAAAAAAATTTAACTCGCGAGTGAAGAAATTATTCCATCGGAGCTTGTGATATAGTGAAAAAGGCAGGCAGTTGTTCCTGTTACCAATATGTGAAGTATCATCAGTTTATTATTATTTTAAACCACAAAAATTTATTTATTATCGATTACTACTCGTTTTGATTTACCTTATGAACTTTTATCAAAAATTAAAATTTTTTGATTGAAAGTAAGCAAATGATATAAAATAAATGATAAAAAAAGAAAAGAAATATAAGATGTGAAATACTAACGCATAAAATAAACAAAATACGAATGAATGAAAAAAATTGAGTATGAATCAAAATTTACGAGAAAATCGTATGGATTGTCGTTTTTACTCTTCTCAAGGTGGCACTACGGTACATGAGCTGAATTTAGTTTTTTTTTACACTGTTTTATCGATAAGACGTAGTACTGTCAACATCGCGAACGTAAAGTACAGATGCCCTTAAGTTAGCTGTCTATAGACAACCATCAGAAGTGAAACTTCTACAAAATTAATTAATCAAAAATATCGAAATATAAAAGTAAAAAAATCTTGAAAAATTTACAAAAAAAAGCATAAAAACATGTCACAATGTAATTGAAAAAAAACAAACATTCAAAATCAAGAAAAATGAAATCAAATGTTTAAGACCTATTTAGTATAGAGCAGCGCTGAAAATACAAATGCAATTGGTTCGCATTTGTTTTGTATGCGGATGATTGTTGGCGCAAAGATCGATTGGTGGTGCCTCTTGGTTTAAAGTCCAAATCGGGGAAGCTTTCTCTCATCGAGTTTCGGACTTTGTTTTAGTTCATTTAATTAATGTAAAATAATATTTAAATTAGCATGATTGCCGAAAATGAGCCTGTAGACAAAAATGCAGTAGACACACAATTTATTTATTTTCCAATTTGATTGATTACATACATTTATTAATTCTAGGGTAACCGCACCAGTGAATGACCGAGTTAATGTTTTTTAAGTTTTGAATAACCCCGTAGGAATTTCGAGATTTTTTCCTATGGGGCAGGAAAAATTTAATGATTGCGACGAAAAAAAAAACAATATATCATCGCACAGTTAATTAAGTGTTCACCCAATAGAAAATATTGAAAAATCATTTTAGCATCATGAATATTACTAAAAATTTTGATTTAACGTGTCAACTTGAAAACGCCAGTTGGTGACCACTTGATAAGCGGTACATTATCGTATGATATTTTTACAAAATTAAACATTACCGTTCGTTTAGATAACCAATACGATTCGTAAATAATTGTTGCTAGTTCAGTAGTGGAATGATAGAATTGGTTTTATTTAAAAATCAAACAAATAGATTAATAACGAACTTAACTTGTATACTATTGTATTCCCAAAGAATTGGTCACTGGTCGTATGCAAATCGACGCTTCGTATCAGTGAATGGCCACAAAAAATGTTCAATATTTTTTTATACGTAGTTAATACAACTTATATGGGTTGAAAGTTGATTGAAATTACAGGTATAACATCGTTTCATATTAGACAACTATTATATATATATGTTGGGGGGGTTTATACACTTTCAGCCTATTTGGCCTAGAAAGTGCCCTCCGCATTGGAGGCTTATACCTATATTTAATCATTTTTACCTATCCTTTTTCTTTCCTTCCCTTCATCCATCTCCGCATTTGCCCGGGGTTATGCCCGTGATATGGGGAAAAACTCAGTGAGAAAAACCCATACCGGAGTTGGTCGGTGCCTTTATGGCACCTGCCGCTAGCACATCGATGGCTCCTAGCAGCAAGATGCTAGTTCACAGACCAGAGCAGCATCTTGAAGCTGAAGTAGCATCTTGCCGAACGGCGCGCTAAAGTAGCAGCTTACCGAATAGATTTTGAACTGGCATGATGCTGCTCTGGTCTGTGAACTAGCATCTTGCTGCTAGGAGCCATCAACATGATGACGCTGGCAAACACAACTGAGCGATGCGTGAGGGCGCTATGCGCTTGACGGAATGGGTTCCCTGGCGGTCACCCATCCACGTACTAGTACGTACCGCGGCTTATAATGCTTTATTTCGCACATCGCACGAGCCATGAGTCCCTCGCCCCACCACCTGCTTCGGTTGGACAACTATTATGAATTAGATTAACATTCGTACATTCAATTTATAAGTGATTATTGATTACGTGGTCATTCACTAGTACCCGGTCATTGTTTGGTTAGACTACCCTATAACATTTATAACATTTTTTCTAATAGACAATTATTTGCTTCCTAGCGTATCATAGAGGAAGCTATGTGATAGGATTAAAAACGAGATTTGGAACTAAACGTGGTAGGAAAATTTGGAAACTACATTGAATTACCAACAAATGTCGCAAGAAGCGTCAAAAACGTATTTTAGGATCCACCGAGTAGTTTAAAAATCATGCCTTCTATTATCGTTCCAAAAATTGTTTTTTGCGAAAAAAATTGTTTTTTCATTTTTTTACGTATAGATGCCGGATGTTTCACTATTTTTTTGATGTTATCGTAAAAGCAGAGCAGTTGAACTTTAATTTAAGGCCAAAACAATAGAGATTCACCGAATATTATTTTTTTTAATTTGCCCATGATGCTTTTACTGTAAGTTTATTAAATAAACATTGAGATTGGCGAATTGCGAAGTCATAGATCTATGATTATTTGGTTATGTTACCGCAGTAATATACACATTTCAATAAAATAATGTTCCTAACATTGTATCAATGAAAAAAAATAAAAAATAATTTTAAATCGATATAAAAGTTAATTGAATATTTTCTGCATCACTTATGCTTACTGATAAAATTATCACTTTTCTTTCCAAGTCGACGCAATTAATTAAATCAACTTCAACAAAATGGGTCTGAACACGAAAATTTTCAACTTTTTTTGCTCGATTTCGATAGTCACATTTTAAGAAAGCTTTAACAATAGTTAACTTCATTGTTATCTATTAATTTTCGACTTATAGGATGAGAAAAACTTACTTTAAATACTGATATAGTTAAGTTACAGTCATATGCATTTAGAAAATCATAATATTAGTTTATTCTTGTCCCGCAGTAATAGGTGCACCCGCAGTATTACCCACATTTCCCCTACGTTGTAGGGACATTCGGACTAAATATTTGTAAGTATGAAAAGTATAAATCATAAACACAAAAAAAATTAATAGTGCAAATAGAAAATTGACGTCTTCCAGATAACACTTATTCGTTGGATTCATGCCATCGACCTGAGTTCTTTTCATAGACTGTAAACGATAATATAGCATTAAGCACTACAAAATATTAGAAAATTATATATTCTCAAGTAATCAAGGCAACTTACGATATTATTGGGGAAATTCTCTTCATTCCATGATGTATTTTCCATCTTCATTCTGTAAAAGTATGGCAATATTAATACGGGGAAAAGCTTGATGAGTCTTCCTTGCCATAATTTTCAAAAGGAACCGTTTGAGCTGAAGCGCCTGCGTGAAATGCACTTCTTTTTAATATCTATGCTCGCCGCCGATACATCGGGCGAGGTATGGACTACTCTGCCCAAATATTTGAACATTAAAGAATGACTTATCGTTCATTTAGCTCGAGGTACACGGTACCTCAAACGGTTCAAAGCGAAAAAGCTCACACAAAAAGCGGTATCTTTACAAGGAGACCCCAATAGGTGTGAGTGACGAATTCTCACCAAAATTTTTTTGTGACTTCATGGTACATAATCATGAAGCCCATGAGTATTAGACTGATTCAAAAAATCGAAGTTTTTCAAAACCTCGATTGTGCAGTCTTAATGTCTTCCATATGCCTAAAAATGAATTCCAAAAAATTTTGCTCAGACATTCAAAAAGAAAAAAACGATCGTCAAATCTTACTGTATGTTAAGGAGGCTCTTGCATGAATTGTTCAGGAATGAAACCTGTTCTATTTTATAGATTAAAACACGCTGATTCTGATGGTATAATTATTCATATGGCTTACGCATCAAAATTTCGCGATATTTTGTCTCAAAGTATGCCATTTTAACACGAGAAGCATAGAACGGCCACCATTTATATGGTATTTCCAATTAAAAATTAGTTTGTCTGAGTATCGGAATATACAGGTTTTGTAGAAAAAATCATAATCTTTAACCCTGTATATCGTAAGTGAAAAAAAAACGGCTTTCGCGAAACACGAGCAGGTGTCAGTCGTCGTCTGCAGTGAAGACAGTGTGCACATAGAACGGCGCGCGATTCAAAATGCTGCTGTCGGCTCTCAGCTGTGGACATAAACACTAGTCTGCTGTGCACTTGTGCTGCTGGACTCGGTGCTGCGCGCTGCGCACTGCGCATTGCGTATAACACGACGCATGCAGCTACCTCCACACTCACTGTAGAAAAACTTGCCGTGCAAGAGCCTCCTTAAGTACAGCGTTGGTTTCAGTGGGCTCTACGCTCATAGTCTATGACCGAAATATACCGTGGCGCCGATGGTGGCACGCATGTAGTTATTCTTTATTTAAGTAAAAAAAATAATGTTTATTGATTAAATTATAATAAAATATATTTATTTCAACATAGGAACAATATCCGATAGTTAATTTACCATTTAATGATAATAATTAATCAAATGAGTTCAACTGATATTTCGCGCTCGCATATCTGTATGCTCGATAGCCCGTTTCAGCTCTGCGCTACCACCGGCGCCACGGTATATTTCGGTCATAGACTATGAGCGTAGAGCCAGCGTTGTTGTAACGACCACCAAACATGTCCGCCGCTCTGTTTTATCGATTGGACTTTATTCACTTTCTCACTGTAGCCAACTTGTATGAGTGCGGGAAATTTCAAATATGAGGCGTTTCACACCAAGCGTCCTAGCCCGGCGGCCGCATGATACTTTTCAACGAAATTGCTTAATTTATAACTCGCCGGAAAACTCTCTGAATGTGCCCAAAAAATACGTGAAATATGATTTCGATTAGAAATTTCCTCAGCTATTAATATAGACTATTTTAAAAAAATCTTAAAACTAAGTTTTTGAGATATTTAAAGTTGAAAGTTTATTTTTAAAATTTTCCGGGGAAAGTAGAAAATTTTCGAAAATCCAACTCCACCATCGGAAAGCTGAGAAAATTTTCAATTGTGATCATATTTTACATATTTTTTTAAGCACATTCAGAGGGTTTTCCGGTGAGTTATAAATTAAGCAATTTCGTTGAAAAGTACCATGCGGCCGCCGGGCTAGGACGCTTGGTGTGAAACGTCTCATGTTTGAAATTGCCCGCACTCATACAAGTTGGCTACAGTGAGAAAGTGAATAAAGTCCAATCGATACAACAGAGCGGCGGACATGTTTGGTGGTCGTACCTCATGCTTGCGTATACGCGTGTATGTCTTTTGCTGTGTAGCATGTGGTGTGTGTGTGTGTGTGTGTGTGCGAGGAGAGGGGATGCCAAGCGCGCTGCATGTCTGTTGGTGTGTGTGTGTCGAGCGCAGACTCCGAAGAGACGGGAGACACTTTGCGTCGAAGCGCATTATTTGAACTGCTAGGCGATAGGGAATAAACCAACTATTGTTATTTATCTATTAATTCCAGTGCTTCATTTTGTTCCCTACCACCATCCTAACATGTATAATTGAAGTTTTGGAAAACTTCGATTTTTTTTTAATCAGTTTAATGAGTATGCGTAAGTTGATCCCATGAGCCTTAGAAGTCATTTTTATGAATATTCAAATGTAATCGATTTTTGGGCATTTTGCACACAAATGGAACCTTCAAAACGACCTATAGGGTGCAAAAATAATCATAGAGAGCTTTATTTTTATTTAATTACTCGTTAAAAAGAATATTTTGCGATAATGTACGTTAGATTTTGATAAGAAAATTACTGTAGTTCACCCGGCTTAAAATAAGGATATCATTTTTTTTTTATCCGAATGATATCCGAAATGATATCCTTATTTTAAGCCGGGCATGGACACGTTTAACGAATCAATTTTTTTTGTTGCGCTTAAATAATATTGGTAACTCGATATTGACTCAAACCTTTTAACGGTGATGTTTAAAGATATCACGCTGAACAAAATTACTTAAATTTCCAGGTTTATATTGTGCCCATGGACTACAGTAATATTTTTATCAAATTCTAACATACACTATCGCAAAGCACTCTTTTCACAAGTAATTAAAAAAAAAAATAGAGCTCTCTATTGTCTAGAGCCTAAAGATCGATTAATTTTGAATGTTCATACTAATGACTTCCCAGGCTCCTTGATAGTAATATATTAAAATGTTAAATTTTTTCAAAATTGAAATGTAGAAAAAGACAAATTTCATTCCAATTTTAATTTGTATATGTCCTTTTTTAAAAAAAAGGTTTCCTGAATAAAAATATCAAAGAATTGTTCAAAAAACACTCTCAAATTACTTCGGAATTTTAAGAAATGATTCTGGATTCTTTGGAAAAATCGAAAAATTTAAATTAGCAGAACCTTGTTGAGTGCCCTTTGAACAATTTATAAAAACTATTTATTATAAGAGTTTATAATTACATGAGTGGCAGTTTGGTGATCGAATATAACTTGATGATTTTAATGGTTGTCCACGAAATAACGCACAATTTTGTAAGCTTAACTAATGCAATGAGAAGGAAACTTTATTGCAGGTCTATGGTCGATCGTGTTTACTCCGCAACGTTCGCCACACAACTGATACACGAACTGCAGTGAGCTGTGCGTAAAGGATGTAAAGGAGTCCAAGCTTCGTTTCTCCCGCCAACTCTCTCGCATTGCGTAGTGGTGCGGAGAGTAGTTGAAGGGTAAGATATACGCATTTCACGCCGACGCGAGAGAAAAAGCTCTGTAACAGCTAAAAATCTATTATCTCCTATAGCTCCTTGAATAATTATTTTACATAATTAAGTAAAATCCCTTTGAACTAAGGCACGACCTAGAGAGAAAAATTAATTTTGTACCTGCGATACGAGATAAAAAATTAGCAGTTTATCGCCTCGAGCTTTTGAGCTTGTGTAGTGTGTATTTATCAAGCTCTAAGTAAAACCTGGTTTTGTCATGCTGTCAAACAGCCCACCTCAGGCGGAAAAGGAATTGCTTCGTCCATTTAAGCAGTCGAGTTTGTCTCAGATTGTGGTTAAGATTTAATTATTGTAACTGTCCAACTGAGTTGGTCAGACTTCGATCGTAGTGCCATAGTCTACGCTCTACTAGTGTACGATCGTTATCTGTAGATTTCAACGGCTGTAGCTGTATAAAATGTTGAAATCGTCTCAATCGATTGAAAAATGACCGAGATACGTCAATTTTGCTTCCTCATAGAGGAAGCTTTGTGATGGGCTCCATTTCGGCTTTTTTATAGAGTAATCGTAGGGTATATTTAATGATATTTCTATATACTAGATCGAATTTCTGACACATGTTGGTATGTATGTGTGTGTGTGTGTGTGTGTGTGTGTGTGTGTGTGTGTGTGTGCGGCTGTATGTCTGTGTAGAGTGATTCCTCGATAACGGTAGCACGTATCGTGACGGGGTTTGGCTTATTTTGTTCGTTATTATGTAAGGATGAAGCCAGAAAATTGTATTTAGCGATAAAGGAAGAAAAAAAAATTTTTTTTCGATTTTTAAAAATTTTTGGAAATTTTTTTATGTCTGTGTAGAGTGATTCCTCGATAACGGTAGCACGTATCGTGACGGGGGAGGGCTTTTTTTGTTCGTTATGATGTAAGGATGAAGCCAGAAAATTGTATTTAGCGATAAACGAAGAAAAAAAATTTTTTTTTCGATTTTTAAAAATTTTTTTTTACGGGAAAAATTTTTTTTGCGGGAAATTGTCGTTTTCTTCCTTTTGCTCCCTCATATAGGAAGTTTTGTGATGGGATACATTTAGGCTTTCGTATATAATTATCGTAGGATATATTTAATGATATTTCTATATACTAGATCGAATTTTTGACACATTTTGGAATGTATGTGGGTGTATGCGGCTGTATGGCTGTGTAGAGTGATTCCTTGATAACGGTAGCACGTATCGTGACGGGGGAGGGCTTATTTTTTTCGTTATGACATAGGGACGAAGCCAGAAAAATTCATTTATCGATAAACGTAACGTTTTTTTTTCTATTTAAGAAAAAAATTTTTTTTTTTTTGCATTGTTTGTTTGAGATACCCGATAAAGCTGAGAGGCGCTTTCGTTTCGCTTTCGTAATTAGAAAGATGATATTAATATTTTCAAATTATTTTTAAGTTAAAAAAAAAGTATGAGGAAGCTACTTGCCAATACATTGGCAGCGGTTTTTTTTTTCTTAATTACATTTGAAGTCTCGGACTCAAACGTCGAAACGCCAGCGAGCGAGACGCAATCCCCACCACTTGACAACGTAGAAATTACGGCTTTAACTTTGTACGGTTTTTTTCTTGTTAAGATTTCGAGAAATCAAAATTATCAATATGCCATAGTAAAATATAATTATTTAAGAATGTAACCCCGTTGGTTTGATTCATTAATTGTTTATAACAACGAAGCAATGATTTTTGAATAAAAAATACCTATTTTTGTTAAAAAAGCACTTAGGCAAGTTTATTTTTTTTTTAAATCTGCGTTTTAATGTCAGCTATTGAACAAAAAAAGAATTATCCGGCTAACTATTATAATTGACTCTCTGCATCTATTTGTTTATAACTTAAAAAGTACCAAATTTTCATCGCATTGTTTAACGTATGTTTTTTCGATTTTCCGTCTAAAACTTTTTGCTACGTATAAGTACAAGTATTCAACTTTCATTTGCGCGTCGAACGGACTCGCTATTGTTGCTAACAATCGAGATATCGCCTAGGGCCGAGGGAGTGTTTTTATAAACAAATGACTGTTTCTCGAAAACTATAAGTCCGATTTCAACTTTTAAAAGCTCATTTTTTTTCGCAAAAAGACCTACATTTTGATGTAATGCAAGTTACGATTAAACTGAAATTGTTTATAGCAAATGCAATTGAAAAAATAGCCATTTTAGAGGGTTTTTTGCACTTTTCTCGGTAAATAATTAACGCAATTGATCGTGGTCGGGCTCAAATTAAAGGTCTAATTAATAGCTACAACTTTTAATTGAACCTTTTTTCGATTCCCTGCTGAAAAATCTCATTTGAGATCTCACGCCAAAATCTCAAGATGAAGAAAATCTGTAAAACTGCTTATCTGTTTGAAACAACAACGCTGATAAATATGATAAGAAATAACTCATTCATGATTCAGTTCCTATAGAATATTAATTTATTGCAAACCTTTTTTTATTTATATTTATTTTCATCAAACGGAAATTCGATGAACGTTTAAGATAACTGGAAGGAATCGTAAAAAATGTATAGTTTCTCTATTACATTTTGAATTTTTTATACTTACACGAATCACCTCCTAAAGTACAAAGGTACAAAAGCTCGAAATTCAATATACAATAATACTCAGAACCTTATCAGATTTCCCACGCTTCTTTACTATCGTACGATAAAACATTGTATACCACGGACTTGACGGACATTTTTTTCCAATTTACATACAATAAAAAAGGACAACAATTTTGAGGATTCGCCGCATTCGATAAACACAATATCGTCGGCCGACACTCTGCAGAAACGGGACGCGGATGTAGCCGTAGCGGATCCCGCTTTTCTAGGGTACTTAGGGCGCTTCTACATAAGATTTTCGTCTGAGTTTCGTACTCCGTTCGGACGCATCGGACGGATAGTGCCAACTTCGAATAATAAATATTCCTTCTATTGTATTTTATTCTATTGTGAGGTTTTTGTGTAACCCCCTCTGAGACGGGGGGGGGGGGNGGGGGGGGGGGGGGGGGGGGTCTTTCTGGCCTAAATCACTATTCTATCGCGGACTCTCGGGCTAAAATCCAATTTTGTGAAAGTCATTCCTCAAAACCGAAAGCTATAAGCATAATGTTTTTAAGGAGGCTCAAGCGCGTGTAGCTGTCCTGCATTCGTGCGCTCTACGCGTCGTGCCTCTTGCATCTACGCATTGACCGCGATTGCGTCGCGCCTAGTGCGCACGTCTGCTACGGTTATAGTGTTGATACACTTTATACATAGTCGAACACGCGGGTAATTATCTACGCGTGTCTACGCGTAGATAAGCACTCTTTTCACAAGTAATTTAAAAAAAGAATAGAGCTCTCTATTGTCTAGAGCCTAAAGATCGATTAATTTTGAATGTTCATAAAAATGACTTCCAAGGCTCCTTGATAGTAAAATATTAAAATGTTAAATTTTTTCAAAATTGAAATGTAGAAAAAGACAAATTTCATTCCAATTTTAATTTGTATGTGTCCTTTTTTAAAAAAAAGGTTTCCTGAATAAAAATATCAAAGAATTGTTTAAAAAACACTCTCAAATTACTTCGGAATTTTAAGAAATGATTCTGGATTCTTTGGAAAAATCGAAAAATCTTAATTCGCAGAACCTTGTTGAGTGCCCTTTGAACAATTTATAAAAACTATTTATTATAAGAGTTTATAATTACATGAGAGGCATTGTTCACAATATCTATTGGATATTTATTGCCAATTTGGATTCCAACTTGAAGCACACCAATTCTAGTCGATTCGTATAAACCGATATTGAACAATTCCAATATTTAGATCGTCGCGCAAAGTAGAAATTTAATAGTCTGAGTTTGGTGATTTTGAAATTTTTAATTTTATCTATCGAATATAACTGGGTGATTTTAATGGTTGTCCACAATAATAACGCACAATTTTGTAAGCTTAACTAATGCAATGGGAAGGAAACTTTATTGCAAGTCTATGGTCGATTGTGTTTACTGTTTTGTTTCTTCGTTTCTCCCGCCAACTCTCTCGCATTGCGTAGTGGTGCGGAGAGTAGTTGAAGGGTAAGATATACGCATTTCACGCCGACGTGAGAAAAAGCTCTGTAACAGCTAAAAATCTATTATCTCTTATAGCTCCTTGAATAATTATTTTACATAATTAAGTAAAATCCCTTTGAACTAAGGCACGACCTGGAGAGAAAAATTAATTTTGTACCTGCGATACGAGATAAAAAATTAGCAGTTTATCGCCTCGAGCTTTTGAGCTTGTGTAGTGTGTATTTATCAAGCTTTAAGTAAAACCTGGTTTTGTCATGCTGTCAAACAGCCCACCTCAGGCGCTAAAGGAATTACTACGTCCATTTACGCAGTCGAGTTCATCTCAGATTGTGGTTAAGATTCAATTATTGTAACTGTCCTACTGAGCCGGTCAGACTTCGTTCTTCTCTCTCTACTAGGGTACGATCGTTATCTGTAGATTTCAACGGTTGTATTTGCATAAAATGTTGTTATACGTGCGAATAAAATGAAAAAAGGAGATAATTTCGACTCCTGAATTCTTATTTATGGGTCAGATTCAGAATTTTGTAATTCAGAATTTTTTAAACAATGATTTAATATATATATTAAAACTATATAGTGTTTATGTCAGTACAATTATTTAGACGTAATTTTATGGCTGCGATCTACTTTTCATTTGTTTATACACGTTTTTCGCTAACATAAGTCATTGAAATAACATCAAATTATTGAAAGTACATCAATAAACAAAAAACTTAAGATATTTCGCAATGTAATCGGCCAAGTAGACGCCAAGTGACAGCACGTGTACAGTTCACGATATCTCGGCGCGCACTTACTTTGAACGCTTGCTTGTTTTCACGTCAATACTCTAAAAAAATAAACTCGGTTTCAGATTAATCTTTGAGATGCTCTAGATTGAGCTAGGAGGACTCGATTGAAAAAATGGAAAGATCAAAATGTATTAAAATTTGACAAGGAATTATTTTAATTTTTTTTTTTTTTTACATTTTTCGATTCGCTGAAACCGAATTTATTTCTTTAGAGTTTGGACGTGAAAACAGGCAAGTATTCAAAGTAATTAAAGTGCGCGCTGAGATATCGAGAACTGTACACGTGCTGTCACTTGGCGTCTACTAAGTTATAGAGGCTGAATGATAAAAAAGGAGATATATCTATGAATTTTGCATTAATTATTGTATAACTTTTTTTCTAATGAACGGATTTCCAATTAATACACGTCAATCTCTTTGTTTTTCAGAAACTAATAAAACTATAACGAATTGTTTCAATCCATCTTCAATAGTTTACAAGATGTGGCCGCAACCCAAAAAGCGTAGAAATCTGTCAACTAGCCGCGTGGATCTCGCAAGAATGCTCAAATGTCACCAGTGCCAGGACTAATTTCACCTGAAAGTTTAAAGCTCTTGAAAAATCTGAAAAATTTTAAGGTTTTTCAAGATTTTTCTACTTTCGTATCTTTTTCAATGATTTGAATTTCGCGCCCGGCGGCCATTTTGAATTGCTGACATGACACGATGCGTGCGTCGCGTATGTAGTCAGTTTGTTTAATGCTACATAGTAACGAGCAGTCGCCAATAACTCAGAATTCAGATTAGAGTTTTTTCTGTGGCCAAGATACGTGCATCACTGTTTACATCATAATAACATATCCGTTCGTCGATTTAGGACGATAGAACTTAACTGTTTTTGGCCAGTGATAGATTATACCAGAGAAAATGACGACTGCAGCGAGACCAACTTTCGATCCAGCCCGTGGTGGACAGGGAAGAGGAGAAAAAGATTTGAGTGCAATATCAAAACAATACAGCAGCCGGGATTTGCCCTCCCACACAAAATTGAAATTCAGGTATTATTTATTTCATTGATTTTGTAAATGTTCAATTGTTCAATTACCAGCATAGAATCATTGATAATGAATGTTATGAATCAATTGTAGGGAACAAGGCCAGGGTACCACAGAAGAACTTGCTCAGCGAGACTTCAGAAAGGAGCTGGAGGAGAGAGAGCGCGAAGTCAAGGAAAAAACAGGTGGCCGTAATAGGATGGCCATAGAAGCTGCACCTTCTATGAAAGAACCTGCTGCTCCGCCAAGTAAAAGGCAGAAATTAGAAGTACCAGCTGCAAGTCTTGATGCGGATGATCCGCTGGACGAGGATGATTCAGAAGTTGAATCTGATGATGATGATGACACCGAAGCTCTAATGGCCGAGCTCCAACAAATCAAAAAGGAGCGTGCAGCAGAGGCAGCTAAAAAGGTAAATATTTTTTTTTTTCATGATTGTCATGGTTGAAAGCTTCTTTAACATCAGATTGATATTAATTTGTATCGTCTTCCAACAGGAATCCGAAAAACGACAAGAAGAAGAAAGGATTAGGATGGAAAATATCATTTCAGGTAATCCACTTCTCAAATATGCAGCTCAGAGTGGTCGCACAGATATGAAAGTTCGTCGCAGGTGGGACGACGACGTAGTTTTCAAAAACTGCGCTCGGTCAGAGCCCAAGAATAAGAGCAATACATTCATAAATGACTCCCTTAGAAGCGAATTTCATAGGAAATTCATGGAAAAATATGTTAAGTGAATGGTGAAAATCTATTTGCACGAGGCTGTCATAATTAGAAATACTTTCATTTCAATTATCAAAATCATATTTTTTATGCTAGCATATTAGATTTTAAGTCTGTAAATATTAATAAATAATGAATATTATGTTAGAATAAAAATTTTACTGAAACATGAATATTAAATAACCTGCTAAATTTTTTTATTTTTTCCGATATTGATCGGAATCTGGTCGGTTAAGATTTACATACAACTTTGTTTCAAATAAAAAAAAGAGTGTGAAAGTGCATTGTCTACTATAATTATAGAACAAATGTATTACGTATTACAATAAAAAAAATGAATATGTTTCAATAACTAGATTTTGTTTTGTCTTTTGTTCGATCAATTCTTTTTGAGTGAGATAAAATAATTAACCATAGCCAATTTCGTTTTTATTTACTTACTCATTATTTATCAAATTTAAAATATAGGCAAAATTTATCAGTTTCGTGGTAAGCTTTAGAGAGGTACAAAGTCTTGCAAAAACTGTTTCCAGACTTGCTTAATCAATTTATATGTATTACTTTAATAATTAAAAGTAATTTTTATTGTTACACAAAATTGAATTATATACATTTAAATAGATTTTATGTGCCAGTTTAGCAAACTAGTATATTGGGTGCTCATGTATTGTTTTTTATTTTCAAAATGCAGTCACTACAAATTATATAATTATAATTGCACAAAAAATTACAAATAAAATTCAAAACTATCTATAATTTAGTTTTTTAGATTCAAGTCGGATTATTCAGAATCAAAAGAAATAAAAACAAAGATGACTGATATGAGGCACAAAACATATTTTTAATTTTAATTCCAATTTTTTGTGTAAATATTATTTAAAAAATTTTTTGGCTTCATTTATTACTGAATGTACTTTAAACACTGTGAATTTTTTTTTTAGTTGAACGTTTTGAGTATTGTAATTTTAATTGGTTGCAATGAATGCTCAATTTAAAACTTAAAAGCAAATGTTCGTCTCTGATGCCAATGGGGTATCACTCCGCTACGACTTTACTTTAAATTTATTTTGAAAATTTTGTAGTTCATTAATATTATTCGAATAATTTTATAACTTATTATGTTATAAATTAATATAGAATAAATACATTTTTCTTAAATTAATTTGCAAATTATCTACACCAGATACAATATTTTGATGAGACAGTCTTCTGCATATATAAAAGTGCCGCGCGTTATATTTCGAACGTGGTTGGCCATGCTACTCGCGAGAGGCCACCTCGATCACTCGAACCGTAATTTTCCAGCTTGATTCTCATCTCGACTATCTTCCTAAGCTTTCTTTTTAACTTGGCTTTACGGCAAGGTACGTGTCTCGTGTTCAATATTTGTTAAAAAATCGTTGAATATCGTAAGCAATAAACATTTGTTTTAATCAACATCATCGTCTCGACCATTTTTTAATGATTTGTTCGTCGTTGGTGTTGAGATTTTTTTGTGTTAAGAGTGATAAAAAGTAATATCGAATCTAACCAATTTTGTGATATTAGATGTAGCCTATAAAACGTGTGCTGAAGTTCATCCCATACTCGTGTTAAAATTTTGAAACATAAAAAATGAATAAATAAAAGGAAGAAAAAAATTGCCTTCCTTAATTAGTTCTGTCACTTACAAAATCAATACGTGTTTATCGATACGTGTTCATCAGTTGCTTATAAATATATTTAATAGTAGATACATTTTTTGTTGAGGTTAATCTACCATGCACAAATATTTTTCGTTTACGATAGTCTTTGATTTTTTTATTAGTTTTGTTATAATAATAACCCATTCATCTATAAACTTACGATCGTACTAATTATTTGTTTTTTTATTTACAGTTTAACACCAAAATGGTGAAAATTATGAAAAGCGGAAAAGTCGTGCTGGTCCTCAGTGGCCGGTACGCAGGACGTAAAGCAATTGTTGTGAAAAACTACGATGAGGGCACATCGGAGAAACAATACGGCCATGCCTTGGTTGCAGGTATCGACAGGTACCCACGCAAAGTTCACAAACGCATGGGAAAGGCTAAAATTCACAAGAAATCTAAGATAAAGCCTTTCATCAAGGTAAGTTAATTTACTCTTGTACATAACAATGTACATCATAAACATTTTTGGCATTCAATATTAATGCTTTTTGCTTACTTGCAGGTACTCAACTATAATCATGTTATGCCTACCAGGTATACAGTTGATTTGCAGTTGGAGAAAATTGCACCTAAAGATCTTAAAGATCCAATGAAGAGGAAAAAGATTCGTTTCCAGACCCGTGTCAAATTTGAAGAAAGGTATTATTATTTACAATAATTAATAAAAAAATACTTTAAAACAATGCGTTCCAATTGTAAACAATTTTATGAGTTAAAGTTTTGTTGTCAATTGGACTTTTTTACAATGCTGCATTGTTTGATAAGTCATCAATAATTCTGTCAGTCAAATTTTCATAGTTTCAAATTAATTTAAGGTCTTGTTGTATTGATGTATTTTAAACGTGAACAATATTTAGTTTACATAAGATATGCAGGCAGAATTATTGTTCACCTTGTACATCCCTGTCATATAGTTCACTTGATGCATCCTTAAAAGTTATAACCTCGATGATTATTCTTTTTTCGCATTTCATATTTTCCATTTACTTTGGTCTACATTCGATCGAATATTAAAATTGTTGTTACTTTTGTGTTTCAGGTACAAATCTGGCAAAAACAAGTGGTTCTTCCAGAAGCTCAGATTCTAATTTTTCATAATTTAATAAACATAACTTACAACATTACCTCGAAACAGTGATTGATTGTTTTTTTTAACCCACACCCACAAATTGTCCTACTGATAATTATTATTCCTACTTAAAGCCGATACCATTCGTTTTCCTATTACGAGTCGACAACAGGTGCTGGTCGACTTTCACATTTTTTTTAGCGCGACGCTTGAACAATAATCCATAAAAACGAGATAATCTTTCAACAAAGTTCACCGATCTCTGTATCCCAACAATTGTCGGCCACTGGGGAGCACGAATTCCATCGATAGATTCGAGCTTTTCGTTTACTATCCCCATCGAGCGAGAGAAGCGCGTCGTTTCGGCACTCTTCATCGATCACCTTAATCATGCGCGCGACAGTCGGAACAACGACGGCACATCGCTCGGTATACATACGTAAACAGCATCGTAGGTACAATTGGGCCCGCAGCATCCAGCGAGTTCGCCATCTCTGATTGTAAATTTTTCCTCTCGAAGAGCGCCCCCGACCGATAAACAACAAGTACGTCATAGTTATCCTTTTTTATGATCAATTCGATCGATCGAACGTAATACGCGCTCGATCGTGGAACAACACGAAAAACTCAACGTTACATACGTATACGCTCCAATTCGTCGTGTTTACATTCTCGGCTAGACGGAATCGCTCCGCTCATCTTGAACTATATACGTAAATTCGAGAGCTTGCTCGGTTTCGATTCGTTTTATCTCACTTCGTTTCTTTTCTCTCATCGAAGACGTTCGACAAAATGACCAGCCCGCGGGAGGAGGCTACGACGATCGACGCAGCCGCGAAACCGCGCGATGGATTCCGCCACACCGAGGCGGCACTCGATCGGCTCTCGATCAGGCGCCTGATCGCCAACGAGCCATTGGACCTGGACGACGTTCTCGACGGCCTCGAGACGGACAGCCGGACGGGCACGATGAGGTATGAAGATTATTAATTAACACGCGAGACTTTTGCGGAACGACGTGCGTTAACTCCCGTCTGTTATCTCGCTGCAGGGAAATCGTCGAGCGGCTTCACTCCAGGAGTCTGGACGATCGCCAGTTCAGCATTAAATTGTCGGTGCTCGCGCGGCCCGACATGATCACGCCCAAGGACAAGCTCAACGTCACGGGCCTGCAGATAAATCTCGCGGGAATCATCCTGCGCACTTACGAGGGTACGTATAATATTATCCCAAAACACAAAAGTACGAAAATAAAAATATCTACATGGGTAAATCGTAATCGTATGCGTAGACTGGAAAAAAGTGCAGAAGAAGCCGAGCCGGGAGCAGTACAGGAACGGGCTGTCGCTGTTGGGCGAATTTTATCACAGGTACAACGCCACGGACGCGAGTTTCTTGCAAATGGACGCGGCCCTGATCGCTTGGCTCGGAGATCTGCTGAGCGACACCGAGGAGGAGGACGTGGAGCTCGTGGCGAGACAGGTTGACAAAATGTCCAAAAAAAAAAAAAAAAAGAAATACATTTCGTCGGAGCCGGTGTTAACATCGACATTTATTACAGCTATCGATCAACGGCCAGCTCCTGTCGAGATGCGCCGAGACGAAGTTGAACGAGCTCGTGCGGCGGGTCAAGCAGCAACTGGTGCAGCGCAACCTCAGCGTCAAATCGAGGACTCTGCTGATGTACGTCATCGACCTGGCCAATCGAGACTTCGCCCCGCTGCTCGGCGAGCAGCGCGACTTTTACGTCGGGCAGCTCGGCGAGGCGACCTTCGCCGATTTCGAGTTCTGCGGTCGGCACGTGCAGCAGCAGCCGCCAACCACCTTCAGCCGCTCGGTCTTGGTGTCGCTTCATCCGCAGTCCCATTTCAAGCCCGTCTGCAGCGATCGATCGAAGCCGCCCAGCAGCACCTGCAAGTACGAGCCGAGCAAGCCGATAGTCGTGCCGAGGCCGAAGCCGATCATCCAGAGGACGACGACGACGACGACAGAGGACACCTTCGACAGATTCGCCAAGTCCACGTACGACGCACTGCCTCGGACGAGTCGTCGCGGCGGGGGCTGTCAAGCCGCAGCAGCGGCTCCACATTGCCGAAAAAATCAGCGATCCGGTCAGTGCAACGATCATCACAAGGCAGAGAGATCGAGACGAAACTGCAAGAACTCCGACAAGGACAGGAAGCCGACCAGGCATTCTCCACCGGTAGCAGCAGCAGCAGCAGCGCCGCAGCAGCAGCGGCTCGATCGGTACAGGCCTCTGCCTCCGCCGAACGGCGATCACAGCAGCAACGACTACCCGAGAGACGAGGCGACCGCCACCATCACAACCATCACAACCACCACCACCACCACCACCACCACTACCGCCAAGGACGACGAGAACGTCAGTTTTTCGTGGGCCGACGACTTGCCCGACGAAGAGGACGAAGCGTTCGTGGAGACTCCCGACTGGTGAGTAGAGAGGGCAAGAAACATAGATGATTTATCGACGAGTGTTAATATCTGGATATTGAATATTTCCTTGCAGGTATAAGAAATCGTCCGGCGAGCCGTCCAGGTAAGCTGAGAAAAAACGAGAATCACTTGTAAATCTATCGATCTCTAGAATTGCTTACATTTTTTATTTTTGCAGGGGTGGAAAAGAAACCAAGTCTGGTGATTCTTGTAGGAGGTAAGTGTAAAACTATGATTATTTAAACGTATATTTGTCAAGAGTGATGGAATTTTAACCATTTTTTGTAGGAATACAAGCAATATGACATGCGACTCATCCAGTTCACGGTAATAAGTCGATTATAAATATTTCAACGTTTCTAATGACAATGACAAGTATCTAAATGATTTTTTTTTTGATTTTCAGTCGCATGAGGTTGCCGGAAACGAGACCCAAAAGATATTCCGAACGGTAACGAGGACCAACTAAGAATGGCGAGTAAATTTGTCTCTTTGAACTAATATCGAACTATTTTGCATTCTTTTGCAGGAGGAGCAGGCGCGGGTAAGGGATCAAACTTCAACATTCCCGACGAAAATTTTAAACCATATAAAATTTGTTCAAGACGTGCATCCAACGCAGAGAATGTTAGACTCGCCGACGATCGAGTACAAATTGAGATATTTTTGTAAAGATCGCAATTTACGATGAGTATTAGGAGATAATTTTGTAACTCTTTTACAAAAGGAACTCGGTGATATTGAGCTTAAAACGACAATCAGAATTAAGCTCCCCGCTGAGTCTTGATATTTTATGAAAACGAACGTATACGTGAATGATTTCACGATGATGATATAGCCTTAGATTTTATTGTAATCTATTTTAAGTATTTTGTTATTTATGTTGTTTTTATAGAGATCTAAGTGTGATGTAAGAAACATCGGTGTATGTATATTCTGGTACGCGAATATTGACTCCGAATTGTTAGATAACCGCTAATTAACTGTTTACAATCAATGATACTCAAAAACGTTTAGTATATTAATTCTCCCAACAAAAACAATAAGTCATTGTTGAATGAAACTTGTTAACATCATTTTTTGACTGCTCTATTGATAATTTTCCTGAAACCATCTGTGATAATTTGTATTCGATGAGCAGTTTTTTTAAAATCCCCGCTCAGTTTTTCAAAAAGATCATCAATTAGAAATGTCAAGAGATGTTATTGAAAAATTTCATTTTCGACTTTTGTTTATCATTGATACGCGTGAATCGTATTCTTAATTAGTAGGACAGAGGCTTAAAACAGAGTAACTTTTTTATTCGAGAGTCTCTTAAAAATCGTATTACAACCACTGTGATGATCGTATTATAAAATCGTATTATAATTAAGGAACAAATTTGTGAAATCACTGTGATATACATTAGTTTTAGATTGATATTTTATTCGTGACTGTTAAGGTTTTTCTTATAACATCACACAAAATTATTAACTTAGAAAAATTAAGTTTTAAGCAAATTATTAATATTTCAGGTATTTTACCTGACTTTTAATCATCTTTTTTTTATTCGATTCAAAAATTCGTTCGACGATTGCGTTGCACGCATTTATTAGACCATAGCAAGCAAGCATAGTAAGCTGTTAATAATAAAGAGTCTGTTGAACATCGTTTCATTAAAAAATGAATAAGTTGTAAATATTATTCTCTCAATAACAGTAACTTTTCTCAAGTCTACCGCCTAAGTGTTGCATTACATCGAAATCCTCAAATGATAACAAAATTATTGTACAGCACTTCAATCGAAAAGTCTCCCCTTTGAACAACAACGAAACGTCAATTTTTTAAAACTCGAAGTTCTCGATTTCGAACAGAACGTTTGCGAGCGCCACATCACGTGGTCTCGCAGCCTAGCAGACAGCTATTATCGCGCAATAATATTTCACATGCCCTAGACACAATATCGAACATTCGCAGTGCACGCAAAGTAGTAGTTAGTCAGTAGAATCGTTCTACCCCCCTACTTTTGCCGCTGCACCGAGACTCAGCGAGCAGGCGCGAGTCGTCTCTCTCTTTCTCGCTTTCGTCGCGCATTACCACGATGCATGAAATTCGCAGTCGAAGCTATACTACTGCTCGCAGTCTGCGCTATATATAATAATACAAACGCGCCGTTTTGTGCGTTCGCCGTGCGATACACAATACGAGAGAGAGAAAAAAGGGAGATAATCGCGAGTTTAAAATCTTCAAACTTTCTCGCGATAAATACATATACGTATAAAATAGATGTGTGTGCATATAGTCGGCTGTGAACGACGAGTGCACGTGTGCATGTTTAACTCCGAAGAAGCGGGGCGGCCTACGCGCATCACTGATACTACACAATAATAATACATAAATATAAGCCGCGCGAGAGTCAGACAGAGAGAGAGAGAGAGAAGGTAAGTTCGCATTATCGAATAAACAGCTGAGTAACATCTCGCAGCGCCTGTAGCAGTCACGCATTTCGACGTTTTGACGTTTGCTTTTTAATACATCTTGACTTGAATACGTTTGTGTGTGCAAGTAATATATAATAATAGTAGTAGTACGCAAATACATGCCATGATGCACGCAGTCCGTTATAAATCGAGCTCCTTTATCGGAGAGTAGTAATAGTAGGGGTAAGCCTAATAACTACATATATACATAACGCGTGCGAAACAATGGGACGATGACATTGTCGTATCGCTCTTATTTTTTTTTCTCTCGTTTCTTTCTTTCTTTCTCTCGCACATTAAGCAGCCCCAACGGCACGCCAAATAAACGGAGAGATGGACGTTATCTTTCGAGCTAGGCGTGAAATTCGACTCGCACAATTACGCGTGGCCTGCAAATATACAGTACCCACACACACACACACGCTCGGACGTAAGATAATGTATCGTGGTGCGCGCATTCGGCGAGTCTATTGTTGTGTGTACACACGAGCTCGAGATTTCACGTCGCCTCTCTACATACTTACAATAGCTGCCCGCGACTTCGAGAGTGTAGGGATTCAACGATTTTTTTTTTCATTTTGGAGCTTGCGTCGAGGCTAGGTGTCTTCTTCGTCGTGCTTATAATAAAGATTTGTCGTCGTCGTCTTCGTCGTCGCGTGCAGTGTGTGAAAGACGAGCGAGAGAAAGAGACAGACAGACACGGAGCGATCATTTCGGGGGTTTAAAAATATCCGCACACAGACATTTGCATATCGTATACAATAATACACACATCTATAACGCGATATATACCTTGACATTGGATTAGCTTCGAGATATACGCTGCTACTGCTAATATAGCCTCCCTCGGCCGTCACTCGTCGTCGGCAGCGTAGCATGCCGCGGTGCGATTCGCGCGCGTACGCATACACAAAGTATTAAAAAAAAAAAAAAAAACTTTCCACCACCCGCGGTGGCTAGCCCGAGTCGCGCGTAATTTCCTTAAAAATAGTAGTCGTATTGTAGACATTCGGTGGAGAAAAACTGCGACCGACAGACGCATCTCGACGAGTCGTGTGCGCGCGGGTGATTTTTGTACAAGACGTTTTGACGTTTATAGTGCATGTGTGTATATAGTGTGCTGCTGCAACGCGTCGTGCAGCCGCGATATATACGCAGGCCGCGTTGTGTTTTCATTCAGCGATTATTCATTGATTAATTGTTCAGCGCCGCCGTTGCCACTGTCACCGAGAGTTTTTAATAAACTATACGCATTTTCTTAAATACGCGTATACGTACGTATATATTTATAGAGTTATATAAAGGCGCCTTTGTCCGCGAGACGCTGCAGCGTTTATATTATTATTATTATTACGATGATGCACGCAAGCTCTCTCCGGGGCACTCGGGAATTCGCTTTATCATTCGAAAGACGACGAACGGATCGAGAAAATGCAATTTTCATTGATCTCCGAACGATTTCTTTTTACAGATTGCTCCAATTTTTTCTTTCTTCCGTGAGAGCACGAGACAGAGAAAAAAAGCTCGGGCATTCGTCATCTGGCAAGTTGTAAAGCACTTCTATCATCAATGACAGTTGTTGTCCTGACATGTCATACACTGAGCTGGAACATGGCTATCAGGTAATGCTTTTGGAATTGAGTTTTTTTTTTTTTTTAAATACCCAACGATGAAGTTACTCATGGTTTATCAATGCTAATTTATATTATCCGTTCGTTTGCAGGATCTCAGGAGTACTACTAACCAACCAATATTCTACGTAGGTGATATTGGGGCTGGACAAGCCGGCTTGGTAGGTCCAGGAGGTTCGCCACTGTATTGTCCAGCAAACCGAGTGAGTATGAGCCAGCTTGCATCAAGGACATGAGTAATTTTAATAACTGATTCTAGTTATTATGTTTTAAAAGTTGACGTAGAGATGAAAAAAAAAATTTTATTCTAAGGAATGATGGAAAATAGAAATGTATCGACGACAGCAGGAGATCTATGTTATGTTGATTACAATATCGATGATGTCGAGCCCTACTGGCTCCAGTTTATGGTAATCGATTAAGCTGTGTTTCATTTGTTCAGAGATTTATAATTTGATAATCCAGTTTTTGAGTGTACCTGATATTAGTGAATCATTAAGTATCAAACACAACCAGTCAGAAGCCTTGAGTTTTGGCGGTGTCTCTTTTATGAGGAAAATTTCATTGACGCCTTTGTAGAATAGGTTTATAAAATTAATAAAATTAGTGCAATCCTAGTTTGGACAGTTATTAACACTAGTGAGAGATTTTTGAAAATTCTTATCATACTAAAAATGTATAAAACTTGAAAAACATACATAGTTATCATTTAAACTTATCATTAAAACGTTAAACGTTAAACATTAAAACAAATTATTTAAAAGTATACATTGTCAATCAGTTACACAATACACGTTGAATTTGTTGCTCTATTGTGTTTATTTTTATACATTCTCAATTAATTTATTTTTTTCATGATGAAAACCTCGATATTACTTTCTTTATCGTTGAAAAGTTTTTGTTAAATCTTTATAATCGAGGAAAAAAAAATTTGTTCAATAAATGCATACTTGTTCAATGATAATCTAAAATTTTTGAAGCTCGCGCAATCGATTGATTTTCGAATCGTTACATTAAATACTAATCTAGAAAATATTTACATTTACTTTATACAAATGCATCCAAAAGCAGTTCAATCGAGTTTGAACCGTTATCGGCAACAACGAAAAATCAACGAACGACACAGATACTCTCATGCTCCACTGCACAAATAGACGTTAGAATAATACACGAAATTCAGCCGAGGAATTTAAAAGCCTTGATCCCACTAACTTTTCTCTGCTAACAATTGCATCATGTTCAAGCCCGATGTAACATTATCGAAGCACTATGGGCCACACACATGTGCATTACCGTATTATATTTATTTATACACGTGTAACTTGTGCGACGAATTCAAATATTTATCACCTGTCGTCTGCATGTACCGAACGAACGAATTACATCGATGATCGATTAAAATTCCCAAAAAGGCACACGAGTTTGCGCATATAATAAATTATAACAAATCGACTCGAAAAAAAAACTGCGGATAATTGATTTCGAGAACGAATCTCTGTCGGTCGAGTCAATGCATAGTCCTGATTCACGCGCAGCTTTTTGCGGATCGTCTCTTGTGTTTATGCGTGCGCGAGCGCGAGCGTATATACACACGGGGTCGAAGCACTTCGGTGCGATGCGCGTCACAACACACACACGGCAATTTAATTATACCGACCGATCTCGAGAGAGAGAGAGAGAGAGAGAGAGAGTTTATTTCTGCATTGTCCATTTTCGAACGTCGAAATAACCCAAAAACGTTTCGCGAGATAAACAATGAACGTATATGCAAATTTTTCGAATTTAAGTATATTCGCATCGTCAGCTGACTCGAGCACGCGTCGGCTATAAATAATCGATATACGTACGTGTGCCTTTGACATTTCTATCGTTTTCACGTCGCGCGTATTATAATGACAAAATAACGACACCAAGGCGACGTAAACACTTGGATCAGTCAGGTACATAGACGGAGATAGCTGTGAATTCGCCGATATCTAAAATCGCACTCGAACGAAAAAATCGAGGCGATCGAGCTTGCGCACATTATTATAATTCGCACGTAGAAATATATATATACGAAACCGACAGGAAAAAAAATTGTGCATCTTCTAAACGTATAAGCGTGCGATGTGCAGTTGCAGCAGCTGCTCTCCGTTGCGTTGTGCAATTGGGGGAAAAAAACATTCGTGTGCACACAGACGTGTATACTATATACAGATATATATAATATCAATGGCACAAACACACACACACATACACGCGTGTATACACTTGGACCGCGCGCGGACACGCGAATATCGCGTCGCGGAGTTGCTCGGTGTGTATATACGTTGTTGTTAAGCTGCTGCTGCTGCAGCGCAGCTCGGTGTGTAGTGTGTATAGCTCTCTGCACTGCAAGCCGAAGTTGAATCGCGGCCGCGTCGAACGCGGCAGTTACGAGCGAGCCGGTGACAAGCTCGCGTCGTCGCGTGGTGTTCGGCAAATTTTTCGATTCTAGTTCAATTTGGAATTTGAATTTTCGCGCTCGACTCTTGCGTCTTTTTGCGCGTGTGTGTGTGTCCGAGTTCGTAATATCGCGTAAGCATATATCACGACGAAGTGAATAGTGTGCGTGCGTGTGTGTGTTATAATCATATTATATGGTTGACGGTGCACGTGTTACTCGTGTCGCATATCGATTCCATACATAAATCGATATTGTCAAGTATACATAATTCGAGGCACGAGTTTGGGCAAATATTTTGGAGTCACAATACGTGTACAAGTCGAACGCCAGTTACTACCCCTATAGAGTCGAAATCGTTTCTTTGTACACCGATTTACTCGAGGATAGCAAATACACCCACGCGCGATACGAGCGAACGATCATCGACCACGAGACAATTATACATCCGAGCGCTGTTTATCGATATATATGAAAAAGTCGCGCGTCTCGCGGTCGGTCTTTAGATACGAGAGGCAAAAAAATAGTGAAGAATTTCGATTGTCTCGCAATTTTCTTATAGCGCGCGCGGACTTTATATACAATATAAAATAAAGGCCGTTTACTCGTATGCAGCGATTGAGTAATCGCTTCTTCCGCGTATTTTCGCGCTCGTCTCGCGCGACACACACGGGAATCCAATGTTTTTGTACCAATAAAGGATAGAGAGAGAGAGAAAACAAAATCAAATGATAGAGAGAGAGAAATGTGTTGTTTCGTGACGCACATTGCGCATTACGTTTAAGACAGAAGCGATTCTGTTTTCACGATCTTCGCGTTCTTCTTATTCTTCTTCTTTTTTTCCGCTCCGTATGTATGTAAGTTGGAAATTGATCAAACTGCATTGCGGAACTTTGTCATAATAATCTCATCGCCCGAGAACCGATACGTATATGTATCCGCGTTTGCTCTCGGGTCCGTTCGAATAATTCGATTGATTTCGAATATACACGAATGAAAAAAAAAAAATAAGAAGAAGATGCATCGATCGGCGCGCTTTAAATTATACGGAAGTCAGATACGATACGAAATTTCGAGCCGAGAGCTTAATTCTTATATTTGATCGTCTTCGCGAGCAACCCCTTATAATTTGTGTATATTCAGCAAGCGATATATTCTCTAATATCGACCGCGCGTAATTTTATTATGGAGTTAACGTGCGTGAGTACATAAGGCCGTAATTTTTCAAGGTGCACACAATGCGAGCGTCGATGTCCATATTTGTTTGTGCGTCTGTGTGTAGCTGCGAGCTTGCGCGTATTGTATACACACAGAGGGAGAGAGAGAGAAAAATTTACGAGTTTCTATTATTAGAGGCCGTAGTTAAAAGCGATCATAAAGTCCGCGGCTTTGGGTGTGAACACACTCGCACGTGATACACACACACACACACACACACACGGACTTACGGCCGGTCGCGACGATAGGAAACTTTTATCTCGTCTTAAATATATATATATTGGCACGTATCGTACGCCGCTCGTTCCGATAATTATTTTTTTCTTCTTTTTCTTCAACGTCGACGAAAGAAAGAAAAAAATGTTTTTTCCGACGATTAATTGAAAAATAAGAGAGAGAGAGTCGTGAAAGGTGTCGTATACATCATTGACGCCAAGTCAAAGAGTCAGCCATCGTAACGCGAGCTTTTCAATTTTCTAAACGATTTTTCCTCTCGACGACGACCATTTTTCTCTCGCGAGACTTCGTCCATTGTCTCTCCGTTTTCGTGGCTCGTCGATCTTAATTACGCATCCTATACCTCTTGTTCGCGGCTCGTTTATTCTCGTCTACTGGCACGCGTTACACACACAGCGTTTGTCACTTTTGTAATAATAACGCTAATTAGTTTTTCTCGGCGCGCGTTCGCTTTGAAAAATCGTAGCGCTGATGTAATTTTTATTCTATATTATTAATATCGTACGCAGGCGGCACGAGTGCGCCGGGCGCGGAAAAACCCGTCGTTGCATTGTCGCGCGCGATAACGAGAGAGAGAAAAAAATTGATTCGCGTTTATAAACGGATATACGTATATTTTTTTTCAAATGCACGTGACATTCGTTAAGGTTCAATGTATTTGTATCTGTGCACGCGTGGCGATATTTACGAAAAAAAAATTAGGCGTATAACGCATGCAGGGTCAATAACCCTCGGAAAATAACGCGCATAGTTCGCGGTGGTTTTTTTTGTCTTATCTATTCTCGCGCGAAGCATAGCACGTAGAAACTTTTGAACTGGACACACTCGCAGTAATGACATAAAAGTCCGTGTGTTATTATAAAAAAAATTAACCGCGATAACAAACTTGCCGCATCGAGTCAACAATGCTGCAGTTTTACGCGTGACCAACAAATCGAGAGAAAGAAAGAAAGAAATGTTCGGCCCTGAACTTGGCTGAATTTCAAAAAGTAAAAAAAGAAAGAAGATAAGACTCGTGATTTTTCATCAAAACAATCCCCTCGAGCTCGCGTCGCCCGTTACTCACTTATTCCGCGCGAAAGATAGTTTTATTTTTATCCCAATAAGCCGTTTTTCGTTGTCGACGACTCTCAATACGATTATAAATCGCGTACCGATCAAGAGCACCAGTCCGCGCGCGCCAGGATATTTCTCATTCGTCTGTTTTTTTTTTTTCGGCGCGAATAATTAAAGGACTGACACGCTTTCGCGAGAGAGCGGGCTCGGATCGATATTTTTCACCTACACACGTATAACACAGCTGGCTCGTGTAAACGTCAGCAGCAGCTACAGCAGCAGCAGCAGCGAGCCTATATGATATGGATTATACGTTTTAAGGTCACCCCTTACAAGCTCGTCTACGCTCCCGAGAATATCGCGATCGCCAACTTTATGCATTATTATTATTATATCGCGTTCCGCAGGAGAGGTCAAAATATAGTCGCAGCTCCGATCGAAATTTTTCAGATGGAAAAAACATTTTTACGGTTCGCTCGTCTGCAAATATAATATAAAATATAACGATGATCGATATCGTCTCGTCGTTGAACAATCTAATCGGCGAGCAATTATCCGTTCGATAAATCTTGCGCGTTGTATTTGTTTCTTATTCGAGAAGCGAGACGACACGAGCAACGAGAAACGCTTTCGTGTGCGTACGATAATGCAAAAAAGTATACACGTAGAGGAAAAAAAAATTAATATAATATAAAAAAGAACGGCATTCATCGGTGATAAGTTTCCTTGGCTGCGAAACATCTGCGCGTTTATGCAGTAATTATACAGGCGCGTTTTCCGCGTCAATTATTATACGTATTGTGTTATACATTATTTTAATTTTCCTCGTCTCGATCGCCTTATATCCCTATCAACAAACGAGAGAAGCATCGATGTACTGCTTGGTAATTCATCCGACGCGATTGGTCAGAAAATTCGACGGATTAATTTATATCCGATAAAAATTATAACTGCGCGTTATAGGTGGTAGAAAATTTTCACACCGCGGCCTCGACCGAAATTCCTCTATCGCATTACGTTATTATCAAACTCGCTATTAAACTTCCTTATCGTCCCTGTGTTAAGCTCCTTCTTCTTCTTCTTCTTCTTTGTCGCGTGGGTGGTTATTATAATCTTTCTCGAAGATTGAAAACTGAAACTCGATTACGGATACCGTCATCGTTCATCCCTCGGTTCATAAGATGTAATGAAAAACGTATACAATAAAATACGCGATATATAGCGACGGTCCGCGATATATAGCCGCTCGCGAAGTTCGCGCGCGCGCGCGAGCCTTGACTCAGTTTTTCGACGCAGATTTAGGATGGTTATAACGCGCGGTATACACGCGCGAGCGGCCTGTTGTGATGATAGCTACACACACACATACAAACTTACACTCAGCCGCTGCAGCAGTGGCAGTAGTAGTCTATATACTCACCTATTTATATATAACGTTTGTAACAAATAATGATGTATATCGTAACGATTCGCGCGCGCTTATATGTAGCGGCGGCCCACGCGAACTCTCCGTTATATTTTATACTCGAACTGCAGACGGTGTACGGCGGCACACCACGTGTTTGTTATTGTGGGTGTAGCGCGCACCGAAAGCTCTGTGTGCGTCGCGCGAAAATAATTCGGCGCGGAAATTAGCTCATCCGGTTCATAGGATAATAATAATTACGCGCTCTTGCGTATAGCTTGTAAACGTGCGATTTCGACTCTAAGATATTTGATCCAAACTCAGTGCGCGGTGTTTCCGATATGATCACAGATCGCCGATAAGAAATTCGTGATCGATATATCGAACTGACAGTGTGAAGCGTGACGCGAGTGCGCCATTGATCGAGCCGCCGCCGCCGCCATGGAGTGGTCCTGGTGGAAGGACTGGTGGCGACTGAAGCGCTGGCGATCGCGCAACAACGCGAACAGCTGCAAAACCGGCGACGACGATCAGGACGGTGCCGACGACGACGAGGACGACGACGACGACGACGATGAGAATAACTCGTACCCCGGGCGAAACGACGACGACGACGACTGCTGCTACTGCGACGAGTGCTTCGTAATGATATCGATGACAATTATTTATTTTAACGTATAGCTTCTTTTTTTTTGTCGAGCTTATACTCGAAGGCCTCTATAGGTATAGAAGAGAATCAGAGGCCGAGCTTGTTATACACGTGTGTGTGCGCGCGCCCTTCTGTGTATAACGCAAGAAAACGTATATACATTGTGCGTGCTCGTCTGGCATCGCGCCGACGTTCGAAGTTATAATATATCTGCGGCACATGTCTTACACGCACACACAGCAACACGGACGAGTGTAAATACACCGAGAAAACGCACCGCGCGTAATAACGTCGAACGCATTATTATAGCGTTAATTTCCATTGGCGGTCGAGAGACTTGGTCGCGCGAGTGCAACTGATTTATCTATAACAACGAGTCCGCGCCGACGTTTTATAAAAGCTAACCGAACTAATTTTAAGCGCTACTGAGTATAAGGTAGTCGAAAGATCGTTATCGTTCGAAAAACAAAAGAGACATCGAAGTGTCGTCGAAAAGCTCGCGGTGGATCACGGAAAGCTCGAGTTTTCCGCGGGGGAATTTTTTTGTTTTTCTCCGTTTTGCAAGTGCAACGTAATAATATGCACACGCGTTATAATTGAGCTAACTCGTGCGGCATACAGACGAGGTGTGTGTACAACGTATATTATATACTTTAACGCGTCGCGCGAATTGGCTGACATCCTAAAACGGAGCGCGGCGCAACTCGCACATTGACAGCTTAAGGATGAGTTTGTGTAAACTATGGGTCGCGCAGCATCTTACAATACGTACTTCTCTCTTTGTCTCCCTCTTTTTTTCACGAGTGCCTCGATGCGGTGTCGCGCGCTAATCCGAAAAAAAAGCTAACGCACGTGTGTCATCAAAAAGCTGGGAATAAGAGAGATAGAGAACGGTAGCCCCGCGCGGCGAACAGCTGACGAGATGCTACACGGCTGCGATACGCTCGCACGATGTATCGATATTTTTTTCTCGTCGTCGTCTTCTTCTTCTTCTAAATCTATAGTCTTTTGTAACGACATCGGTGTGCGCTGCTCCGTGCGCGACATGATGTAACTCACTTAGCGTCTTTCTCTCTCACACACTTATACATCTCTTGCTCGCTCATACACGCTCTCCGTTTCAGGTCAATAGAATATTTTGTACACGTATACAAATTCTACATTATATACATGTATGCCCGTGTACAGCGTTGATTTAAAATTTAAAGTCTATTTTTTCTCTCCGTCTCTTTCTCTCGCTTATCTGTTAGATTATACACGTGAGAGAGCTGCTGCTGCCGCTGCTCTGCCACTACCACCGCCGTTACCAAAATCACCACCACTGGCAGCAGCAGCTCACGGACTAAATATTTATCGCCGTTCGATGTCTGCGCCGATTATACATTATCATAATTTAGTAATACCTCGAAAATTGGCTCGCTGCTGGCCGGCCACTTCCGAGCGCGCGCCAGTACGATACTGCGTATTTTATAAAATAGACGACGAGCATTAGATACATAGACTGGCGAGAGTTCGTGTACATCGCGGAAAAAATTTTTTTCGATCTTTATATATAATTGTGCGTGGTGTGCGTTGACGTGCCGAGCCCTATATGTGTGTGCGTTTGTGCCTGTGTTTTGAGCAACGATAAACAGAGCCGTGTGCGACAGAGAGCCTCGTGGTGCCTTTTTTTTTTTCTTAACTTCCATTCGAGTGTTCTTTTTTCGTGATAATATCGACGATATGGTCATCAAGGTTCTTATATCTACACACAAACACGCAATTATATCTATACTCGATCACTCGCACTGTGTATAATACACACATATATACGAAATTATTACTTAGACACCACTCCCATTTAAATACACAGCAAATACGTATGTACGTACACCTGCGAATGAAATGTCCCTTATAGTCCCTAAAAAAAAACAAAAACAAACATAAAGAGATCGTAACTCGATTGTGAAAAGTGTGCGCTGCGAGTGAATTGACAGCAAAAAAAAAAAACAACGTCCCCATCCTAACTCAAGTATACGTTATTTTTTTCCTCTGTCAGGGCGAACTGTCGGAGGGCTGCGTCAACGAGGATGGCTTCCTGGCCGGCGGCGAGCCCGAGGGCGAGGGCAAGCAGGTCCTGGTGGGAATATGCGCCATGGCCAAGAAATCGCAGAGCAAGCCGATGAAGGAGATACTCACGCGCCTCGAGGAGTTCGAGTACATCAAGATCATCGTGTTCGCCGAGGAAGTCATTCTCAAGGTACGTAACAATTTCATAATACACGTTTACGAAGCAATTTTATGATTTTTTGAATTATTTTGTTTTTACACGCGCACGCAGGAGCCGGTGGACAAGTGGCCCGTAGTCGACTGCCTGATAAGCTTCCACAGCAAGGGATTCCCGCTGGACAAGGCCATCAAGTACGCCGAGCTGCGCAATCCCTTTATCATCAATAATCTCGACATGCAATACGACATACAGGTACGAATATTTTATTGAATTTTCTTGTCGATAGAAAAATTTTTACGTTATCGTTCGCACCTCCCGAATTTTCAGGATCGGAGACGAGTCTACGCTATTCTGGAGGGCGAGGGTATCGAGATACCAAGGTATGCGGTATTAGACAGAGATTCGCCCGATCCGAAACGTAAGTTCATCGTCCTGTTGTTGTTGTTGTTTTTTTGGTTGGTGTCTTCGAACTCTGTCTCGTAGTACAAAAAAAATAACTGTATTGTAAAACGTCGTAAATCTCGTTATAGCATGATATATCGAGTACAATGTGTAATAATTGTATCTATACTCTTTTGGTGTTTGTTGTGATCTAACTACGTGAAATTAGCATTCGACAAATGCATGCGTCTATCTTTATCTTCTCCGTCTTTCTCTCTTTCGCTATCTACTATTATTTTTTATGTGTTCACTCACACGCACATCTACACACGTAACAACGCACGTAATTATATGTAATTCTAATATTATGTATACGATACAAATAAAAGTAATAATAATTACGTATTGTCGATTATGCTCCGTTGTTGAGAGGCGGTGCTCTGCCCCACCACCACCCTCCTTCAGCTGCATGTGTTTTGTGCTGTGTTTGAATGTTCTAATCTTGACAATCGAAGGACCAAAGATTTTCTTCCAGAGCACGAGCTCGTCGAGTCCGAGGATCACGTCGAGGTCAACGGTGTCACCTTCAACAAGCCCTTCGTGGAGAAGCCCGTCTCGGCCGAGGATCACAACATCTACATCTACTATCCGACCTCGGCCGGTGGCGGCTCGCAGCGGCTCTTTCGCAAGATCGGCAGCCGCAGCTCGGTCTACTCGCCCGAGTCGCGGGTACGCAAGACGGGCTCGTACATCTACGAGGACTTCATGCCCACCGACGGCACGGACGTCAAGGTTTACACGGTCGGGCCGGATTACGCGCACGCGGAGGCCCGCAAAAGTCCCGCTCTCGACGGCAAGGTCGAGCGCGATTCCGAGGGCAAGGAGATCCGTTACCCGGTGATACTCAGCAACGCCGAGAAGCTCATCAGCCGCAAGGTCTGCATGGCCTTCAAGCAGACGGTCTGCGGCTTCGACTTGCTCAGGTCAGTTTTTTTGCTCTCTCTCTCTCTCTCCGCGGGGAGTCGTGTGTCGCTAATTGGTTGTTTATATATATAGAGCAACAAAAAAGCTTCGATTTCATTAAGCGCAGATGATGATGCCCCGCTGTCGGTGTCGATTTCTCAAAATAAACTTTTTAATTAGAAAAAAATAATGATAATAAAAGTAAATAGAATCCTCGAAGGTTGCGCTGACGCGCTGACCGTTTATCAAGCTTGCGATTGCGCGCGCGAAAAGAAAGAACGAGAGAGCGAGCGAGCTCGTTGTTACCTTATATCCTCGCACGCACGGAGGAGGAGACGAGAGCCTTTCTCACGTTACTCTCTCGTTCTGGTCGATTCGCGTTATACGTACTCGACTCTCAGTCACTCGCCAGTCGTACGATCGATCGGACGCGGAGCTTTTCCGTTGTCTACACGCATTATAATTAATTTTTTGTTTCTTTGTGTTTCCACTACTACGACAACAACAGAGCCAACGGCCAATCGTTCGTCTGCGACGTCAACGGATTCAGCTTCGTGAAGAACTCCAACAAGTACTACGATGACTGCGCCAAGATACTCGGCAACATGATCCTGCGGGAATTGGCTCCGACCTTGCACATACCCTGGAGCGTGCCCTTTCAACTCGACGATCCGCCGATCGTGCCCACGACCTTTGGCAAGATGTGAGGATTCTTTATTAGGATATATACAAGCTTGTTTTATGTTCTTACGATTTTTATTGCTCGCATTTTGTCTGTGTGTGTACTGTGTGTGCATTGTATAACGAGGCTCGAGAGAGTTTTATAACGTCGGCTTCGCGACGACGACAAAATGAAAATTCATTTCGGAAGTGCCGTGTTGCTATATATCGAGGAACGAACGAAATTATGCGCTTGAATTATTCCGCAAGTACGTAACACGGACGGACGATGCGTGTATATATAGTTTATATACGGGCCAATAAGAGTTACACGATGTGATATAAATGTGCAGATGCATCAACTTTTTTTTCTTTCAAGAGCCTTGTAATATCGTGAATCGAATCAAGTATAATTGTTATGACAGCGATATCGAATTGAAGCGAAGTTTCGAGCGTGAAATGCGATCGCCCGATGAAAACCGCGACCGATCGATCTCGATGTATACACACGGAGACGTATGTATGTGTGTAGAGGCATAATTTACCGGTGAATAGAAGCTCGAGCGCGTCGATTATTGTACGGCGTACTCATACGTGTATATCTATACTAATCGACGTCGCGTTGTTTTCAAGGATGGAATTACGATGCGTGGTCGCCGTCATAAGGCACGGAGACCGCACGCCCAAGCAGAAAATGAAGGTGGAAGTGCGACATCCCAAGTGAGTTGTCTTTCTTCTTTTTTTTTATCTTCTATATTGCGATTCTTCTTGTATTTTATCGATTTTCTCCCGTTTTTTCCAGATTCTTCGAAATTTTCGCCAAATACGATGGGTACAAGCACGGCCATGTCAAACTGAAACGTCCGAAGCAGCTGCAGGAGATCCTCGACACGGCGAGGAGCCTGCTCGCCGAGATACAGCACAGAGCCGCGGGCCCCGAGCTCGAGGAGAAGCAGGGAAAACTGGAACAGCTGAAAAGTGTTTTAGAAATGTAAGTCGAGCCTGCTATACAATAATACGGAAGAGGACGGATGCATATAATTAAACGAGTTTTTCTTGACGCAGGTACGGTCATTTTTCCGGAATCAATCGCAAAGTCCAAATGAAGTATCAACCTCGAGGTAGGCCAAGGGGCAGCTCTTCCGACGACGGGAGTAGCAGCAGTACGTTCATAAATAACTACTACTCCCACCGTAAACAACGACAACGACACACACGCGCGCACGCATAATCGCTAATTTATATCTTAAACACATACCCGCGCGCGCGACGACGATTCCGTGCGCATCGATCATACTCATGCGTTGCTGTTTCTTCTTGCAGATCGACTGGGCGAGCCGTCGCTGGTGCTGATACTGAAGTGGGGCGGCGAGCTGACGCCCGCGGGCAGGATCCAGGCCGAGGAGCTGGGCCGCATATTTCGCTGCATGTACCCTGGTGGTCAAGGTAGACACCTCAGTGGTTCGTATCGTACGCTCCTTTCGCTTCTTTTGCTGACGACTAAGTTTGATATCTCCGCCTAGTTCTCTTTGATAAAAAAAAAAAAAAAAAACAAACAAATCGGATACCTTAAGTATTTATCTAATGTCACAGTAAGATCTGTTTTTACTTATATATACCATGATATATAATGATTCATATTGTATAATTTAGACTGCGCTGTAATTTCGTTTGATTACTCTGTAAATATCTGTATCTATGCTGTATTTTCTTGGTTCTTTCTTTTGGTCGGCGCTGAGAGGACCTTGCAACTGCTGATGTTGATTATTATTACTATTGTTTCAACTTATAGAAGCTGGTAGTATTTGCGCGTGACTTTCACGTATGAAGAAAATTGCCGCTACTGCTGGTATTTTAATGAAATGACAAAAAGAAAATTAATATACTCGCACTGATTATCATGTTGATGCATTGAGAGACGTTTTGTAAAGAAAAAAATGATATAACGTTAGTCGAAAAGAAATGAACAGTTCGATCGATTCTGGTCAGCCTGAAAACTGTTCATTTTTCACGAAAAAAGCTGAAAGGACATGTAGATTAGCATTGTTAGAGTATAGAAAAGTAACGCAGACCCAGAAAAATGCTGAATGCATTGTGGCAACTTGGCATTTAATTGTACATTGCTTCTCTAAGTTTCAAAGCCAATGTCAAGTAGATAGCCTGGATATGGTTCGCGACGCGGAAAACATTGTTTTTCATGGGTCTGCGTAACCATTTAGTTTTTCCATCCAGTATTGTTTCTATGCTCTATCGATTTTTATATCGCACACTTTTCTTCACGTAATTTCGACCTCGGGGAAAAATAACTTTGCATTATTGTACTTTCAATTTCTTTTCCCCCTCCGGAATCCGAGAAGAAGTTTTTTTCATTATATAAGCTTTTCACACGGCTCGCGCTCGCAACGACGAAGCGAGCTTTTATAACAGCAGAAAGATCTCTATTCATGATTATTAAATGTTATTTCAGAGGAAGACTCAGAGATGTTACCAAGCCACGGTAACTTTTTTTTTCTCTCTCTCAAAAAAAGTTCATTGCTAGTTTTGTAGTTTAGTTATGTGAAAATTTTTATGTCAATGTTTCCTTGAACGACTCGGCACTCGCAGAACAGCAAAGGAACGTTTGTCGTTTCTCTCTCCCCCCCTCAATTTCTTCGTTCTCTTATACACTTACGCAAGCTGTAAACCGCCTTTGTATTTGTTGAAATAATGTCGCTAATTTAATAGCTTTACATCCCCTCCCCCTCTTTTTCATAAGTCTAGAAGAGGTTTATAAAAAAAAATTGTCTGTTATGCTGTTATGATTAATTTAAATCACGATCATATGAAACATGTGACACATCGTTATAGTCTCTCATAGTCAACAAAAAATCATCGTGCATCTCATTGCATACGAAAAATACTTCGAGTATTTCCAGTCGCTGGAAATATGCAAAAAAATCTTCATGACTTCGTTCTTCATTTCAAATGAAATTATGTTTTAATTTGCAATGTTTTTTGGTTTTGTTTGTTTATGATGTTTATCTATTTCATATAATCATACAATCGTGCTTTGGAAATGAGCCATTAGTGAATACTAGACCTATTTTTTAAGATTTTTAGCATTCTCTACTCAATTTCTAAAATGTAACGATAAATCATTGAAATAGTTATCTGTGCATGATTTTTATAAATATTGAAATATTTAAATTTTAGTCAAATTTTTTTTTCCTCCAAGAACTGCTTAAAACATTTTCCAATTGGCTTGTAAAAGTCCTTTACTCTGCAATTTTATCCTCGAACATATCAGTAAAAAATCAGCTACACTTGTCTAAATAACAAATTTTTCTAAAAAAAAAAAAAAAAAAACAAAATGTATTCACAATTCTTACTATTTATTGGCTCAAACTCCAAAACAAAAAAAAACCCACACGAGCAGCAATAAAAGCACAAAAATGATTACAACACAGTACACTCGATACAAATTAATTGAAAAAAAAACAAATGCTTTTACACTGCGTTCTGAAATATTGACAATTTTTGCGCTGACCTGGTATTTTCTGTTTCGTTTCCAATCGTAAAAAAAACAACAACAACAAACAAACATTAGGTGAATACGCCGGAGCTCAGGGACTAGGTTTGCTGCGGCTGCACTCGACCTTCCGACACGATCTGAAGATTTACGCGAGCGACGAGGGACGCGTGCAGATGACAGCCGCCGCCTTCGCCAAGGGCCTGCTGGCCCTCGAGGGCGAGCTCACGCCCATACTCGTGCAGATGGTCAAGAGCGCCAATACCAATGGCCTGCTGGACAACGATTGCGACAGCAGCAAGTATCAAAATATGTGAGTATTATCGTCGTCTCGAATGTCGTTTGCATAATATAAAAATCGAGCTGACGAATCTCTTCCCGGTTTGCGCAGGGTGAAAAACCGATTGCACGAGTACTTCCAGCAGGATCGGGACTTCACCGACGAGGACCGCGAAAAAATCAATCCCACCAACGCGCTGAGCATCAACACGGCCCTGGACTTCGTGAAGAATCCAGTGCGCTGCTGCCAGCACGTGCACATGCTGATCCAGAAGCTCATGGACATCGTGCGCATCAAGAAGGACGACCCGAAGACCAAGGACGCCATCCTGTATCACGGCGAGACCTGGGAGCTGATGGGCCGCAGGTGGGGCAAGATCGAGAAGGACTTCTGCACGAAGCAGAAGCGCTTCGACATATCCAAGATACCGGACATCTACGACTGCATCAAGTACGATCTGCAGCACAACAATCACACGCTGCAGTTCGAGCAGGCCGAGGAGCTCTACATCTACTCCAAGTACCTGGCCGACATCGTCATACCGCAGGAGTACGGCCTGACGGTGCAGGAAAAATTGACCATCGGCCAGGGTATATGCACGCCCCTGCTGAAGAAGATACGCGCCGATCTGCAGAGGAACATCGAGGAGCCCGGGGAGGAGAGCGTCAATAGATTGAATCCTAGGTACCAGTCGTTTACCGAACGGTAATGAAGACTGAACATTTGAGCAACGACTGATAATTTTTTTGCTTTTTCACACAGATATTCTCACGGGGTATCGAGTCCCGGCAGACACGTGCGCACAAGACTGTACTTTACCAGTGAAAGCCATGTACATTCATTATTAACGGTTTTACGATACGGTGGCTTGCTTGATGTCAGTGTCTTTGGCGCTTCATCCTCTCATGTTTCGATCCACCGGACGCCCGAGTCTCTCTAATGCACGGCAATCTGCCATTTTTGTTGCAGGTCTTGAACGACGAGCAATGGAGGAGAGCCATGGAGTACGTCAGCATGGTCTCGGAATTGAATTACATGTCGCAAATCGTCGTCATGCTGTACGAGGACCCCACGAAAGACCCGAGCAGCGAGGAACGATTCCACGTAGAATTGCATTTCAGTCCCGGCGTCAATTGTTGCGTGCAGAAAAATTTGCCGCCCGGGCCGGGCTTCAGGCCGCATTCGCGCAACGAGAGCAGCCATAATTTAGTGAGTCTATATTGTCACGATGAGCGCTAATTGTTTGAAAATAACAAGTACTTGTAATAATCCATTGTACATCGAGCAGCAAGACGTAGGCTCCGGTCAGGATTCGAACTGCAGCACGCGTATCGAGGAGGAAGACACGGAAGTAGGTCAATTAGAAGAAGACGTCGCGACGCCTCCGCAAGAGCCGGAAGTGTCGACTACGATAATCGAGGTCGATCCCGTCGACGCTGCCGACGCCGCCGATTCCACCTTGGACAGTCCCACGACGAGCCGAGCCATCAACATGATGGACTTGGATCCGAACATCATGGACGAGCCGTACGACAGTGGTTTTCTGCAGAGCTCGGCACCCATTCCCATAAGGTTTTTATTTCGAATGAAATTCGATCGAAATACAGAGAGAGAGGACGATTCTTGATTTCCCAATTTCAAACCCGTGTAGCGCGAGAACCGTGGCCGGTCACGAGGCGGCCAGACTGGGCAGTCAATTGGCCGCGAGTCAGAGGCAGCGCCGCGAGCGCGAGGCGGCCGGCATCATATGCGAGCCAAGGGCGCGCAGCTACGACCATCAGCGCCAAGACAAACCGGAAAAAAGTAAGTGCCAATCTTCATCGAGACACGTATTATTTGCCAATAATACCGCTATCTCCATCGGTCAGTATTATTATCACTTTATATTTGAATTCTTGCGATTTCTTCGATCGAGTATCGAGAGAAACAAAAAGTCAATGAAGCTATCATTTTGAAATAGTTTAAGGTGCTTCTTGAGGCGATACGTAATACATATATTTGACGTACATATTGCATGGGTATTTTTTCTTTACAAGTGGAAATTCTATTTTATTGACGTTAATTGGTCGTATACTTTCAATTGGGTACAACCTCATTTGGAGCTATTTTATTGAGACACTATTGAGTAAATTTATTAGAATCATTAAATATCATTGATGAGCTTTCATGGTGGATAGCTATGATTTTGGGCAACTATTTTATCCTGAGGCTGTGCCAAAAACTCTTCTTTTTTTCTTCTTTTTTTTTGTTGCCTTTTTTTTTTAAATAATCTATCTCTCTTTAAATGCATTGCACTACCTACTATTGAGACATTACTTTTCGTATAGAGCAAAAAAAAATTACGATAACGATGGCTTTTTTCGTTGTCTTTTTTTTTTCGTATCTTTATTCGTAGCTGCGGACAAGCTGCAGTATCAGAGCTTGGACGCGGTCGACAACGAAGGTACGTTTTTTCTTGTTCTATCCTTCACACCCCCTCAAATAGTCACTTTTTTCTCCGAGCGCCCACGACATCGAATCATAATCCGGTCATGCAGAACCACTCAAAATTATAAAACAAAAAATTTGAAAATTTCCAAAGAATGCAAATTAAACGAGGTCAGCATATATTAGTACGAACCTGTCTGTACAGATTAAATTTAAAAATGTCTGAACTCAATAATTTGCAAAGTAGGGAGAGGATGTATACTTGTAAAGGGGAGATCCCCAATGATGTAGTTGGGATTTCAAAACTCCCCCCCTTGCCGAGTAGTTGCATTTCAGTCGGACATTTTTGAAGGGAAGCATTTTTACAACCACAAATTATAATCACATTTATATAATAGACAATGAACTTAGTCGAGGGCTGCATTGCACTGCCTGAACTTTTGAGAATGACTCCCCCAAAGCTGGAGCTATGATTTGTTTTTTATTGCACCAAATTATATTTTTTTCGTTTACCCCGCAGTGCTATGATTTAAAAAAAAATCAATAAATAAATAAATAGATCTCTTGTCATAAAGTGTGCATCAGAATACACAATTCACCGATCTGATTCCTTTTACGAAAATTATTCTGTAGTATTTTTAACGATTCGACTGTCAAACATTGTTGAAAGACATTTTCTTACCGTACATCGTTAGTACATTGGTACCTCAAGCACACAAACTTTCAATCTTAATTTTAAAAAGACCTCCAGTACAGATGTGAATTTTTTTTGCGCGTAAAAACGAAGAAAATTCTTTTTCCTTTTCTCAATACTTACTGTGTTATTTTTATGCGTGTTTTTTATATCTAACTGTGTGCCAACGCACACACGACATAAGTACTTTCCCAAACAGAGTACCGTCGTGTGTGCCACTTTCGAATTTCTTCTGTTTTTTTTTTCAAATAATAATCAATAATACAATATTTTTTATACAATCATGTTTTTTGTAACCAGCAATGAATATAAAGATGCGAATTTTTTTTCTTACTCTTTATATGTATACTATCTATTTATATATGAAAACAAAATCTCTCACACACATCCGGATTTGAAATAACTCTTTGCTCTGTGATAGTTGTGCGCGTGGAAGCCATGACTAATTTTTATATTAGTGAAAAAAAAAAAAAAAACGAGTCGACCGTTTGGACCACACACAAACGGACACGCATCGGTCCTGCGTGATCGATCGCGTCTCCGTAATACTCCAAAAAGTGTGTGATCCACTCAGCCGCTCTTACTTTCCCTCAATTTCCTCGTCTTCCCTTTTTTATCACGTCTTGTCGATCCTCGTGATCCTTCACAAATATGTATATTTGCACTGGTTCTAATTTTTTTTTGTTAATTTAATAACTCTCTTTGTGTTTTATTATTACGCACACTCTTGGTGAATAGTTTTTTTTTTTGATCATTCGAATTCATTCGGTAACGTGATTTACATTAGAAGTTAAGGTTTGATATCGAGTGCTATAGTTTTTCTAGCTTAAAATCGAAAATATCAGTATCTGGTATTGATTTTAGATATAGACATGTTTTTGCTGCCTATTACATAGTCTATTTTTTTCGTCGTTGTACAATAGGCGCGTTGAATTTCGTCGGGTAGAGTATTTGTTATCGATCGACAAACATTCAAAGTTCATTGAATCATTCATCGTAAACGTTATTTTACAATGAATTCTTGTACTTTATATCCGTAATAGATTGACACGTTCTCTTCTTTTAACGCATTAGTTGCTTGATAATTGGTTTTTTATTTTCGTTGTCCTCTAACTTGTGTTCTCTAACGATACAAATGGAGAAAGTAGCGAGAGAAATGAGCTATGATACATTTTTCTCGCGGCTTTTCCAGCTTACTCAACGAGCTTTTAGCAAACTTAATTATCTAATTAATTAGCTGTGTTTTACATGGTTGCCTGTGACTAACGTTATCTGATATCTTCTTCTTAATAATTTTTTTTTTGTATCGATAGTCTCTATCGCGTAAACTGGTGGTCTATTTTATGATACATTATACATATTATTGTACATATTACGATTGAGAATGTATTTGGTACTTTTGTACTTGCGTCGACGCGTGTCACAAAGAACGTCATTTTAACTTGTAACGCGCGTCGACGCGCGTGGGTAATCAAAATAAATCGTGTAAATACACCATTATATGAATGTACAAAAAAAAAAAAACAGAACGTCGTAACACTCGTGAGAGCAGATTTAAGATGCAGTCCAACACATCATCCCAGACTATACTATGCTATATTACTCATCCCCGTAGACGATTATACTCTTATTTTGATTTTGATTTGCGCTGCGCATCAGCAAAATACGCGACTACAAATACACGAGTTCAAAATTTCAAAGGATGACAAAAAAAAACTTTTTTTAAAAATTTTTCGAAAAAGAAAAAGGAACAAAAACGTTTAATTCTATCTCTTTCTTTCTCTTTCTTTTCTCTTCTTCCGCACACCTCCCCGCTATCCCCCGCTCTTTTTCTTTATTATACTTCTCTCTCTCTCTCTCTATTTTCTTGTCTCGTCGACTTTTTAATTTCAAAAAAAAAAAATTACTAAAAACTAATTATTATCATCGTAAAATAATAATGTTATAACGTATTGATACTGTCTCTCTCTATCTCAACAAAAATAAATCCATCCCCCTTTATCATCATCTTCTATCTGTGTGTCATCGCGAAACAAAACCAAAAAAAAATCCAACGTCCACCCTAATAATCTCGATCATCGTCCATCCTCCAGCGAGTCGCTCGCCGAAACTCGCGGACATATTTCCGGACGACTGTCTGTCGAGCAAGCCCGCGCCCCTGGCCGGCAGTCTGCCGCACTCGGTGAGCTCGCCGGATCTCGCGCTGTCGCCCGTCGTCGCGAACGTCCTGCCGATCATCAACGTCGTCGAGGAACCTGCTGCACCTCCAGCGGCGCCGAACAAAACTACGACTACTACTACCACTCCCGTCGCGATACCAGCTCCTCTGATAACCCTGCACAACACCCCGCTAGCTTCGCCCGGCACGATAGCTACCGCCACCGCCGCCGCAGCAGCCGCAGCAGCAGCCGCCTCCTCCGACGTTATCGATTTTTCGCTGGCTGCCGCTAACGTCGTGGCTACTAATAATCGCAGTAACGCAGCAGCAGCGGCATCATCGCAAAAGATCGTCGCGGTTAACGACAACGGCCAATCGACGAGCCTTAGCAGCAGTAGTAATAACGCTAGATCGCAGATGCTACAGCTTCCCGGCAGTAACGCTTGCTACGTAGTGAAGAAGTACGGCCGCTCGCACTCGGCGATGACGCTGCCCGTGATCGAGATCAGCGGTGAGTCCACCCCGCCGCGAACGCCCGTCTCGCTCTTGTCCCGTCCGACGACGACGACGACCAACCAAGACGACGACGACGACGATAACAATTGCTTTAACAACGACGACGAGCTGCAGCTGCTACTCGACGACGAGACCAGCGGCGATTTTCTCCTGCCGCCCGACAAGCGTCGGCTGCTGCTGCTGCGCTCGTCGTCGTCCTCGCCGCTGCAGCGTCGGCATCGACACCACCATCATCATCATCATCATCATTATCACTACCACTACCATCACCACTACTGTCAACAAAATTTCGCGCAGACGACTGCTGCATCGCGTCAGCAGCGACACTCCCTCAGCTCGAATCAGCTCGAGATCGTGACCGAGGCCCTGCTGGAGAAACGCTCGCGCTCTCCATCCCCGGCCGCGGCCGATCGCTGCAACTGCTACAACTGCAACGTGTCCGAGCTCATAATGCAGAGCAGCGATCTGTCGCCCGCGGAGCGCTCCAACTTTCGCACCTACTTCTCGCGCTCGCTCTCCCACAAATTTTCCAACTGCTCGTGCTACGCCGGCTCACCTATCAATTATCATCATCGTCGTCGTCATTCTCGCTCTCCTCGCAATCCTGCTGCTGCCAGCGCCGACGCGTCGAGCAGCGCCTCGTCCTACGACGCCGCGAGTCCGAGCAGCAGCAGTCCGCCGACGCCCGAGAACGGACTCGTGACTACTACTACTACCAATTACGCGATGAAATTGACAAGATCGAACTCGTGTCCGGACTCTCTGTTAAAATTCGCGACATTTGAAGAAGCCGTCGTCGGTAAAAGACGACGCCACGACTCGCTGGACTCCGTGCTCTCGTCCTCCTCGTCCTGCTCCCTTCCATCCTGCGCCACGAAGCTGCATCCGAGCTGCTCGCTAGACTGCCTCAGGACGACGCCCATTGGCCACAATTATATTAATAATAATAATACTACTTTTAATAATGGCGCGTCCATGTATTTGCACGACAATTATCGTTACAAGAATTGCTGTTGTTGTTGTTGTTGTTGTTGTTCTTACTGCTGCTGGGGCTGTTGTTGCTGCTGTCTCAATTACTCGGACGTCGATCAGAATGACGTCGACGAACAGCAGCAGCAGCAGCAACAGTCGTCCAGCACCGCCGTCACCGCGTGGCTGGAATCTCATTCCAAATGTCAGCCGAGACGATCCCTGTCCGGGTCCGGCTGTTGTGTAAGAGCGAAATTTGATTTGGAATTAGATCCCAGGCACAAGTTCATCAACGCTAACTACCATCACCATCATCATCATCACAACCACAAGAACCGTAACCCGCACCATCATCACCATCATCAACATTGTCCAGTCTGTATAAATAATCCGCCACCGCAGCCGCAGCAAAGCACTAATAACTACGTCGCTGCTATTAACCAATCGTCCCACAACAACCAACACCAACACCACCACCATCATCATCATCATCATAATAAACATCATCATCATCAACATCACCATCATCACTGTCCCTCCGCCCAGCTGCGCAACAAGCTCCAGCAGCAAAGATCCTTCTCGTCCCCAGACACGCGACCTTCGATCATTCAACCTGACCCTACTACCTGTAACACAGCAAGGCGCCACCGTCACAGTATCTCCGGACAGATGAGTTATTTCAAACTGTTGGGCTACAACGTGAGCAAGAAGCTCACCGGCTCCGCGAACAGCCTCTTCAGCACGGCGGTGATCAGCGGCTCGTCGAGCGCGCCCAATCTCAAGGACATGGTGCCGCCTCACGCCTCGGCCGTTGCAGGTAAATCGGCGCTTACTACTTTTTTCCCCTTTGAGCCTTTTTTATTCAATATATATGTATCGTACGCGCAGCTATCGAAGGATTCGGAGGAGTGCCGCCCATCAGGCCGCTGGAGACGCTCCACAACGCCCTGTCGCTTCGCCAGCTCGACGTATTTCTCGAGATGATGACGGGGGCGCCGCTGTTTCGCACGCCGGCCTCGTCGCCGCCCAAGTCGTCGCCCATCGGGCCCGGACCGAACGGGACTGCGGCAGCGGCTGCGTCGTCGACGGCCGCTGGAGGAGGAGCAGGAGGACACCATCAGAATCTTGGCATCGAAGCGGCTAGGTAAAACAAAATGACGCGCGCCCGATTTATTTGTGCAACGACAGCAGCTTTTTTTTATACAGCTTGGTGATGATGTAATACTTTAGACGCACTTGAACGCTGAGAGTACACGCTTTGAATAGTCATCTATTATTTTTCATTTATCTTTTTTTTTTCAATGATATAACGTATATTAGGCACTGCTTTTTAAACCAATATAAATTAACCTTTTTTTCTATTGCCATTGATTTCAATAATCTTGTGCTATATAAATTGATATGATGAAATAAATATTAGAAAAAACCTCGAGCTTTGTGCAGGTTCAATGGAATATCAAACATTAAAAGAAAAGTAATCAATGCCAAATTTTATTCAAAGTACTTTTACATGCCATTTTCGTTGAAAATGTATGTATTAGTAATAATTTTTTTACGTAAACTGCAAAATGTATGCATAGAAATTCAATCGCATACTTTATTTTACATCGAAAAATGAACGAAAACGATTTAATACTATGCTCAAGTTTAAATATATGCTCTGAAAAAATCATAAAAATTCGATCCACGCGTAGCGCCTGCATCTACCGCTAGATGGCGAGTAAATCTGCAAGTGGCAAAATCAAAATGATTGTATAAGTGAAAGCCCGGTTTTGAAAAACCGACTTCTTTTCTGATGAAATAAGTGAATAATAATTTCATTAAATTTAAATTATCCAATTTAATTGAATTAAAGTTTCACATTTACACAAATGAATCTATTATTGTGTAAAATAATTAAGATTAAAATAATCCGAATTCAGTTGAAAGATTTTGCATTAAATTTAACGTGACGATTCACGACGAAATCTTTAAATTTAATTCAAATCACGTTCATTTAAATGCTTTTACACGAAGTTAAATTTAAATAAGTAAAGGGAAAAAACTTGCTCCACATTAATTTTCATGTAAATATTGTTAATAATGTACACATTGCAACGAGCAGACCTGTTTTTCCCTGCAGGAACTGGATGGTATTAAAAAAGAAGAAAATTGAAAAGAACTAACAGCTGATTAAAAACGATTTTTCCCTTCTCGTCAGGTTGTTTTGTTCCGTTTGGATAAGGATCAAGGAAATGTTTTCCCCGTCGGCTTTTATTAAAATCTTAAACTTATTTATCAGTGCAGGCAATTCGCTCAAACGGTACTTTTGCTTGTGTGACACTTTGTGTTTTTTTCTTTACTTGGCATTTTTATCTACGTGTGATTTGGCTTTACCCTCTTTTATTGTTACTTTGTTTTTTACGATTCATCAGCTCCTCCTCGAAAAAAATGCACACCCGCATACAGTGTACAAAAATTGTAAAAACGTCTTCTCATTCTTCAGCTCTGTACAAATCGTAAGCCATACATTACATTATATATCGTTTTGAAAACATGATAACCGTGAGTTTTGTGTACAATTAAAATCGAAACTCTTCATCCATTCCCGCCCCTATCTTTCTCTCTATCGCCCAAAATATTAATTCGTTCTTCGAACATCGAACAGATACATCACGCCCAATCCGATCAATTGCAAGGGCAACGGTGCGGCCGGCGGCAGCAGTCACGAGGCCGAGCTGATAGCCGATCTGAAGTTCCAAGCGTCGCCGACGAGCCCTAACAGTAAGTCAGAAGTCGCGCGAAAACAACAACAGCAACGTAAGTACGCCAACGAAACTGACGCGAAAATTGTGAAATCACCTGCCGCAGGCACAGGTTGGAGCAGCGAGCCGGCCTCGTTCCTGTCATCCGAGCCGTCGTCACCGGCGCCGACCTCGGCGGGCGAGTGCAGCATGTCTATGAGCTTGGTCAGTAACGACGGGTGAGGGCCTTAATCAAGTTTTTAATTCTTCATACCGGAGCGCACACGTACTTGATCTTCATACTTAATTTTTTTTTAATTTACTCGCCAGGCAAAAATATACGTCGAATCTCGACATAGACTTCGACGACTTCTGCGCGAACATCGAGCAGCAGCAGCAGCAACAGCAGCAGCAGCAGCATCAGCTTCTGCAGCAGGAGGCTCTGCGCGAGAGTCGCGGCAGCGTCTCGTACACGGACTACTACAGCAACGAGGATGGCCAGATCAGGCAGAGGGCGGCCTTGGGCGGCGACAACTGCTTCCCCGTGTACGTGAAGCCGCCGAGCTCTTCCGACGGCGACGCCAGTCCGACCGCCGAGGTCGACGAGGCCGAGGAGGAAGAGGAGGAGGAGGACAACAACCTCACCATCAAGCAGGAGGACGCCGAGCGACAGAAGAAGCAGGACGTGCAGCTGATCTTCGAGCAGAAGCAGAGCCAAGAGGCGGCCAAAGCCGGCAGTAGTTATAAGAAAATTGGCAGGTTGGTTCAGACATTTTTTTTATGTCTGGGTCGTAAATGAATGTATTTTTAACGATCGATCGCTTTGCACAGGTTCCTGGTCGAGAGTAGAAATCCCAACGAGATGCTCAGCTCGAGTCTGGCCTCCGCGGATAGCAAAGGCACGCCGTTGCCTACGACGGGCGGCGGCGGCGGCGGCGGCGGCAGCAGCTCGGACCCGAAGAAAAATCTGCTCCGCTCGCAGAGCGTCTACACGCCCAAGTCAATATTGTCGAGCGGCGGCGCCAAATCGGCGACCTCGCTGCAGAAGCAGTCCTCGCTGTCCATGTCCGCGAACGTCCAATTTCCGTCTGACCAAGAGCAGCAGCAGCAGCAGCAGCAGCCACAGCCACAGTTGACACTCGCGAGCAGTATCACTGACAAGGCTCACGTGACGTTCGGTTTCGACGTCGCGCAGAATAAACAAAACTGAATGTAATTCGTTATTATCAGCGTTTGGCGCTATTTTCTTTCGTTTTTCTATGGCCTGCAGGAATCTTATGTAATATCGGAGAGGCGTGATTTATATAGATATACATTTTTCCATTTATAAATAATTGCCTTGATCCTATACACCCCCCTCGCGAAGCAGTAGTAGAGAGCAGCAGTGTTTACTTTCAACGATGAACTCTTCTTTTTTTTTTGTTACGATCGTAATTTTTATACGTATACATGATGAAGATGATCAAGTAGGTTTTACAGAGATCGATTGTATTTTTTTACCACGTTGATACCATTATAATAATAGAGTAAAATGTTTATGATGAACGTGCGCGCCTGGTGATCCGACCAGTTATTGTTCACGATTGTTTACACAGAAATTTTTGCTTTGGCATTGTACGTTAAATTTTTATTTATTTATCATGATTGTAGTGTTGCCCCCCCCCCTCTTTTTTTTGTATTTACTTCCTCGAGAAAGAGAGTACATTTTTTGTGTATTCGACTTAAAAGTCTATTTTTATAATCATTGATGTATTAATTGTACGGTACCTGACTAAAGTGCTCGGCGGAGCGCTCGAAGCAAAATGTGGATTCAAAAAGTACTTACATACGTAAAGAAAAAAAAAATTTAAACAAAACAACAAATATCAAATTGAAATATTTTACGATTGATGATTTACCAGAATATATGTAAAAAAATATGTGTAAAAAAAAATAGTTGTTAATGTGCAAAGAATAGAGCGCTTTTGTATAGTTGCACATTTTTAACGCGTGTCCATATAGGTCAAATGAATTTGTATAACGATGTTATTTGCCGCGAATCTTTTTCTTTCGCGGTCGATCAAAAACAAAAAATTGATTATATTGCGATTCACGTGAAATTTTATTTATATCGTTTAAATAACGTTTTTCCGTGACGATAGTCGTTCGGTGTCAAGGTTCAATATTATATATGATGTAAAATGCAAATGCAGTCCACTTTGATGTCGTATTATTATTGTTATATTACATCGTGTGAGAAATAATTCTAACGAATGTAAACCATGTATATCGCGTGAAACGAATTGTAAACGAATGAAACGCTTTTCCGTTGAAAAATGAAACAAAAATTATAAATGAAAAAAATAATTGTTAATTTAATGAATTGTAGAAATATAAAAAGAAAAAGAGAAAATTAATAATAAATAATCATATATTACAAAAACTATCATTATTATTCGATGCACCGATCGCCTCGACCGCAATTAGTATCGATCGAGATTTTCACCCTATAGTTCTTACAACCACCTAGGCGTGCAAAAATAACAATTAGCCCCGTGTATGATACACGGACAAAAATATGTATTTTCGAACAAAAGGCGGCAACACAACAACGACACAACTGGCCCTCGGCGTCGTAGTTTAGTAGTAAGGTGCTTATCACACCCCATATTTCAGCCGAGCAGCTTCATTGACTTATCGCTTTATAATAACTGCTATGGTATACGGGGCACGGAGAATCTGTTTTCTCTCTCTCTCTCTAGGTCTCGACGCTTACACCGTAACAAATTCGGCTAATAAGTGCGAACCCCCCCCCCTCAGCTCGCAGAGTTAAACTATTGCCATTGTGTCATATATACGATGCGGACGCGAGGGGAGCCGTTCGTGTTGCTGCACGTGCGCATATTTAGCGCCCCGCGCGCGAGACACAGAGAGATTCACTTTGTTGCGTCGAAGCGTGTCAGGGATGGGCACGATATCATTTTTGATTTTCCCCGAATTCACGAAAATCTGGCTAATAATGTAATATCGGGGAATTGATCGGATATCGAGCGACGACGCGACGCTGCAGGTGTTGATTCGTACAGACAGGGATTTGGGATTTGCGTCGAGTTAGGCTACGTAAGCTCGTTGATTTTTTGACATCTTTTGCCTTATTACTGCACCAGATTCGAGTATTATATTTGCCGAGTATACTTGTGATTTTTTTGTTCTACATACGTTCCGAACCCGTCGCGTTTACAAGAAGCGCCGAAAAGCAGAAGCAGAGTCGGTTCTCTCTCTCAACTCCGAACTCCGAGGGCAGCAGAGCTCGCGGGGGCTGTATTATTATATATATATATATATACGCAGACGCGCAAGCTGCGCATTGATCCATAGCGTCAGCTTGCAGTTATTACTTTATACCTCGTCCACTGCTGTATAGATATAGATATTTTACAGAGGTTCATATATATACCAACGAGAGATGCGTATATGGATTTATACAAAGGCACCTACACACAAGCGTTCGAGTGTATTACGGTAAACGAGAGAGACTTTAGAGGATGAATTTTCTCTCGAATGAGTTAAAAACTTACGACTCAGAGATAATTACTGACGTACGCGTTTTATGAAATAATTCTTCGAGCCTCGTCTCCACGCCCTCGGAGCGTGAAATCGCGCATTTTAGGGAAACCCGACCGCATCGATTAAAAAAAAAAGAAGAAAGAAGAGATACGGAGCTAGACGTTCTTTTCATCGTCGCGACCCAAAACGTCAAACGTCATATTACGACTCGGTATGCTATACGGCACAAGTGAAAATCGGGGGCGACGTATACACTTTAGTAATAAGCGTTTCATATATTAATAATTTTATGCACCCCCTTTGTCGTCCCCCGCGTCACAGTTTACGTATACTATACCTTACGTATATACAGAAGCGCAAACAGCGCGCGCGCGAGATTCCGATTCGACGCGCGTTAAAAATTGCTCCGAACTGCGTATGCGTGTGTGTGGTTGCACGTCAAGTGACTCGGCTAATATGTATTTGATTAATTTCGCCTGTTGTCGCGAGGGATGTGTGCCGCCGGTGCAGCAGCACAACCAACCCCCCCAGCGAATCGAGAATAGAGAGGGGAAGAGAGTCTCTTGGCTTCGGCTTTTGCGGTGAAGACAATATTATATGGATAGGTCAAGCAGCAGCGGAGTTCGTCGTGTCGTTGTTGTATACTTAGCGGCACGAGGCTACGCGTGCCGCGCATCATACCGACTTCCGGATCCTTTTCACGAGTGCCGGAAATGATTTTATCGAGGGATGAGCTTATCCTTGGCTGGGCGAGAGTATTCTATAATCGTATATAATTTTTAATTAAGAATAAGCGAGTAAGACGAATTTTTTTTCGTCTGCGAGCGTGTGACTCGAGCTCAATCGTATGCAAAGTTTACAACGTCGTTGATCGGTGTTGTATGTGTCACTTATCAATCGCATATAATTTTGTTTCAACTGTAATAAAGATAAAGGGAAAAAAGAAGTGAAAGTATATGGTATTCGAAGAAAAAAAAAGAAATACACATGCTTATACGGCGCTCACGAGAAACATTTTAAAAAATTGATAACACGATTCGTGACTTATACTGTTTTAACGACATTATTAAACGGATCATCATGACGAGAAGAAAAACTTTTAGTTTTAGTTTTTCTCCTCGTCATTTTTCATCATCATCGCGTCATAATCACCTAATTTAATTTCGATTAAATATCTTCTTCTTCTTTTCTTTATCTGTACTTCACCTGCACGATCGTGTCTTACACCTGTATAATTGCATGTGTATACAGCGGCGATAATAATACTTACAACTCAATTATTTATAATCTCGTCATATTCGTCAAACATCTCTCGACGCATCCAATTTTACAACGCCAGACCCCGCGCGATGATGTAACAATTTTTTTTATTTTACCTAAAGAATTTCCAAATGCGCTAAAAAATTTTATTCAAAAATTAAACTATCTCACTTTTGCGAAGGACATAAGCGTACATGATATGATACTGAGCGACTGGAACGATCATTATTATAGCGTGCCGTATAGGCGACACCCTCGATTCTTCGAGCCAATGGCGGAGCTCGGTCGTTTGCGTTCCACCCTTGTACCGACCAATGAGAAGATGTCACTCATACGTACACAGATGAATTCGAGATAAATAAATCGAGACTTTTTGGGTATTGTTTGATTATTTTTTTTTATTGTTATTATTTTTCTGTGCAGCTTATGTACTGCTGCGAGTTGAAAATGATTTTTAAATGAAAAAATTTTAAATTCAACAATAGCTTTCAGTCAACTTTTTTTTTCAATCCTACAATGTTTTCACTCACAAATCAATGTTTATAAGATAAAACGACCAATACGTAATCTATCCAAGCATATAGAAATTACTAGTACATAGCCACGCGAGAAGCTGAGCCTATAAATTACGCCTAAGCTTATATTAATTTCGAAAGCCCAAAGTGTCATAACACACACACGTAGGGGTAGTTTCGAAAAACTAATCATACACACATATTACATTATACACAATAACAGGCGTAAAGACTCGAAACGCTTATACAGATATTACATTACGACGCAAGGGGTTGAGTATTAAATCGCTCGAGCGTCCCCGAAACTTCTCGGGGGTGGATGGGGGAGGCGTGTCCGTATCACATACACACATATACACCGGCGCAGCAGCACACCGAGATTTCTGATCCTGTACACATGTACGCGACGACGACGACGACGATTAGCCAGCGAGACAGAGAGAAGAGAGAAGAGAGGCTTTCGAGCCAGTGCAAAAATCTTGTCACAACAATCGAGTTTCGAGCTTGCACGAGGCCGCATCGTCGAGCCAGACCTGCTCTTTCGCGTGTTTATGGCTTCGGCGGTAAACAGTGACAAAATATCGCTCGTGAGTGTGTGCTCTAACGTTGTTCGTGATTAGTGGGTTTTTTGGCCCGATGTCTCGCGTCTCTTCGATTCTTGTATTTGCGAAAGGTACAAAGTGTGTTTGCGCGAGTTATATATCGTAGAAAGAAAGTGAGGGAGTGAGTGAGTGAGTGAGGCAGAGCGATAGACGAGTGCAAGGCGGGATATGAGCTACCCCGAGTCGCACTGGGAGATCAACGGTAATCATAATCCAGTAAGTTTATTTACTTTTCTAAGTCTACAACGACATTTTTTGTTCCGCGAACGTGCATATTGTGGTGAAAATTCTCAATTTAAAAAAATAGAGTACATAACGTCAAGTCGTCGCGCCATTCGTAATACGTACATAAATTTCGCTAATTGTTACATAAACGCCGCGTCTCTCTGCTCGTTGTGCATATATTTATGTATTAATAAAAAAATCAACGCAGAACGCTCAACGACGACATTTCTCGTTTCCCGCGTGCGTCAATTAACGCCTCATATTTACACCTTTTTTTTTTTATTATAAAAATTAGGTGATAACGTCGAGCGCGGAGATGACGCAGTACGTCGGCAGCGAGATACCGAATTATCACCCGATGTGGGACAGTCCCGTGCTGTATCCGACGGCGGCACCACCGCAGCACCAGCCTCCGCAATTGCCACCCACGCACCCGCACAATCTCGGCGGCGGAGGTGGCGGTGATCACGGCATCTACCGTCAGCCCTGCGCCCTCCTTCATCAGAGGTCGGTGTACATATATACTGACTCGTCATCCCCTTCAAGGGACGAGAAAAAAAATTGTATTTATACTTTGTTGTTTCTTTATCCCGCAGTCGTTACTCGCAAAACGGACGCTCGACGAACGGCAGCAGCAGCAGCAGCGGCGGCAGTGGCAGCGGCGGCGGTGGAGGAGGTTCGCTGAGCACGAGCTCGAAGAAGCCGAGGCGACGCGTAGCCACCGTGTCGCAGAGACGAGCCGCCAACATTCGCGAGAGGAGGCGCATGTTCAATCTCAACGAGGCTTTCGACAAACTACGACGCAAGGTCTTACCATCGATAAATGGAGCTTTTATAATTATCGCGTGTGCTTCTACTTGAATTTCTAATCCCTTTTATTTATTTTTTTTCTCGCAGGTGCCGACGTTCGCCTACGAGAAGCGACTGTCGCGCATCGAGACGCTTCGGCTGGCCATCACGTACATAGCCTTCATGGGCGAGCTGCTGGGCATCGAGCCGCCCAATCCCAAGACCGAGTACATACCCAGGGATTACTATCTGCCCAATAGTTAAGCGCTCGATCCGATGTAATATTGGTTTCGGAAAAAAGAAAAAAAAAATTCGAGCGAACAACTCGAGACTTGTAAATAATCGTCGTTTGTACACATAACGCGCGATCTATATAATTTTTAGAGCTAAACGTAAACCGTGTATCTAACGTTCAAGATAGCTATATGTAATACTTGTAAATTATGAATAAAAATTACTGTATAACGAAAAAACTCGTATACGAATTAAGAGCATCGATGCGTAACGCACATGATAGTCGTATAATTACATTATCATCGAATGCAATCAAGCTAATCTCTAAAACGAGAGATCGTGGTAATTGATAACGCGCGTATTATATGCGTATACTTTGAAATGTCAAAATAAAAGATCGTGTATATACGCCCGCTCGTGTTGTATTTTTATTTGTGTATCATAAGCATGAGATGCCGCTTTTTTTTCTAAGTTTTTTCTTCTCTATTAATTGCCTATTTATTTGTACACTTTCACAACGTATACCTCGCTAACGTGTCCGACGGGGAAAAATCCCAGACTCTGTAACGCGCGATGACACGTGACGCGAAAATCGAGTATTCACAGGAAAAGACAGATGCTTATTCTACAATTATTTACATATATTTACAATCGTCAACCACCACGAGGCGCGAGAAAAGAAAATCCTCACGCCATGACGGACTTCGGAGCCAACTTTTCCACCAGCATGGGATCATCGTCCTCGATTTTGTCCGTTGTCGGCTCGAGGCTCTGCGGCACGACGAGATATCGCTTCGAGCGCTTTCTCTGGAAGTCGGGCGAGTTCCAGGGCTGCAGCTCGCCGCTGCCCAGCAGCAGATAGACGAGATTGGTGGCGACGCCGACGGCGCATATGATCCAGAAGACGAGCTGCCACTCGCTCAGGGTCTGATTGACGGCGACGAGGCCGACCAGATAGGGACCGCCGATGCCGCACAGGCCTGCCGGACACGAACACGCATTTTTTTATTTTATTTATTATAATAAATTCGCGATGTTACGGGGCAACGATGATTATTATATATCTCTTACCTGCCAAGCCGTGACTGATGGCCGTGACGGTGCCCGCGTAATTCGGGCTCAGATCCAGGGTGTTGGCGCGTATACCCGGGAAGCTCGCGCCCACCGTGAACGTGCCGACGAACGACAGCACGAAGTACTGCAGCTTGTCGCAGGCCACGTAGGCCGACCACACGGACAGAAATCCGTGCACCGTTAGCGCGATGCTGGTCATCAATTTTCGCACGTTCGTCACCGACATCCAGTTATGGACTATCAACTGATCCGACAGCCAGGAGAAGAGCAGCGCCGAGGTGGTCATGCAGACGTTGGCACCGATGAACAGCCAGGCGTTCTCCTCGTCCGTCATCTTGAGCACGTTCATGGTGTACTTGGGCAGATCGCTGAGGATCGTGTAGGCGCCCCAGTCCTTGCCGCAGGTCACCGCGACGAGGGCCCAGAACGGAGCCGAGGTCAGCAGGTGGCGCCAGGGCACGGGCGGCGCGTCCCGATGTGTGCACTCGGCCAGCTGGGCGCCGAGTCTGGACTGCTCCTCGCGCCCGATGAACGGATGCTCGCGCGGACTGTTGTAGCAGAGCGCGGCGAACAGGCCGAACCAGAGACAGCTCGCGCCGCCGAAGATATAGTAGACGCCGCGCCAGCCCCAGTCCGAGGCGACGATGGGCCCGAGACCGAGACAGATGAGGCCGACGCCGAAGGTGCCCCCGACGAAGATCAAGCCGGTGATGCGCGAGCGCTCCTCCCGCGGGACCCACTGCGACATCATGACCGAGAGGGCGGGCTGGGTGAGGCCCTCGAACAGGCCCATGAGGATGCGCAGCACTATGAGAGCTCGGGCGCCACCCCAGTCGATGGTCCAGGGCGTCGCCACGGTGCAGACACCGGCGCCGAGCATACCCAGGCCGAGGACGTACTTGCCGCCGAATCGCTCGGCGAGCACGCCACCCGGCACGTGACTGAGCACGTAGCCCCAGTAGAACGAGCCGAGGATGACGCCCTGGGTGAGCTCGTCCCAGTCGTACGTCTCGTCCGCGACTTCCACCAGCTTGACGTTGGTGGTAGTGTAATTATTAACCGTGATGGGTTTGACCCGTTCGGGCGTCGGGCAGACGTCGTCCTCGAACTCGACGGCGTGCACGTGGCGTGGCACCATCTTGGGTATGGTGAGCGGCAGGGTCATGCGCATGGCCATCATGCAGGCCACGGCGAAGAAGGCCGCCACCGTGAAGATCCATTTCTGCGAGAGGCGGCCGCCTGTTGTATGCCCGTGGCAGAGAGAGAGATCGAGAGAGAGAAAATTGTTTTATTTCATAATTCTTTGTATATTGTTGACATAGACGATGTATTGTATAGATAAATGGATTTCCCAAGAATTTGTGTGCGATTGAAATAATTTGTACATTGGCAATTGGATTAAGTTTGCTTTGTTCTAACTCGTTGATGTGTAAACTTTTTGCGTTGTATTGAAATAGAATAAATAGAAGATTGAATTTTATTTTACTTTAGACAAATGATTTTTTTCAAAATTGTAATATATTTGACGATCGTTTCATTTTAAAATATTTCATGCACAAATCCCTTTAATTTGAATTATGTACTTTATTTTGTTACAATGATAAAGAAAAAAAAAGAAAATCATGTACTCACAGCAGGTTCGATCTTCCACAGGCATTTTGTGAAAAGTTTGAAAAATCAAAAAAAAGCGTAAAATAATCCGCACTATCACTGGTCACGAAATATAATCAATTCACCATACGAAATCTGCGTTTGCCATCTATCACAAAACTGCCTACCTACACACGACTACTGTAAAACTGTGCTCTATTATCGGCGCTACTCGCGACACGATCGATACGCATCTCGGGACTGTAATGCGCGCAAGTTTGAAAACGGCGTCAAAGTTATATTACATTTTATTCGTGCGCGTATATATATATGGCGTCGAACCGCGTGCTTATGTTGTAACTTATTATCGTTTGCCTATCGCACCAATCCGAATGGTAGCTTTGGTTTTGTTTTGATCTTGTGTTTTTTTTTATCTATACGTGTGTGTAAAGCTTTTCGATTTTAACGAAGATAAAGAATCGGATTCTCTTCGGTGTGTGTGTGTGTATGTAATTTTTTCCCAAAAATGAATGAGCATAATATACAAATATCCGATCGCGCGAATTCAGGGAATACACGCCGATACAGCCGCGTGCAGCTTTTCAAATTGTTGCTCGAACGAGCGCAAGACTAATTATAAAAGTTGATAATCGAATTATATGCGTGTCACGGCACGCGATCTCGCGTATATTTATAGTTGCGGAAGTGACCGCCGGCGGTACACCACCGAGCGCGTCTTTAATTTTACATTATACATAATAACGATGAAAAAAAAATATATACAATCGATATAGACGTGATGATAGTCGTGCACCGAGTGATAATTATAACGCTAATAGAGTGAATTTTTTTTTTTTTAATCGAGATAACGAAAAGTTCGAATCATGTCGCGAACGAAAGTCGCCGCACCATCGTGTCATCGCGCGTCGGGTTTTCCATTTCACGCCTGATTCCGTGAGGTTGCAATGTAATTATTGACACAATCGAGACCCGCAATTCGACTGCAGACGATTATTGAATAAGTCGAATTGTAGCGCCAATTTTGTGGATCGAGTACAAACGATACCGCCAAGAAGTATATGGAAATCTATGAATGCGCTCGAAGTGCATTACAAAATCGTGTACTGAGATTATCGAGGGATTAAGTGAAAATCCGCGTATTGCAGAAATCATTCATTCGTATCTTCATCGCTGTTTTACATTTAATGTACGAAACAATGAGAGCGGCCTTCTAAACTTCAAGGATCGTCCTTAGGATACCGAAAATCGAGCGAACTTTGCCCCCCTGCGGCGATTTTTCGCGCCTGGCCAAAAGTTTGGCCGTGTCGACGAGACGGCCGTCGGCAAAGCTGCATGCCACGACGCCGACGCGATTCGCTTGCATAGATAAAGCAGCGACGATACAGTCACCCGCGAGGCTCTCCGATGGAAAAATTTCAGCGCGCTACCGAGATATACTCGTCGAGTTATATCTTGGTTATCACAGTTGGGAAGCTTCCGAGCTTTACCGATCGTCAGCAATAATGCAGCGTTGGTAAATAATTTAATTCATAAAATCGACGAATCCAGTAAATGTGTAAGTGAAAGAATTGATGCAGATGTTATTATTAGTCGCGAAGAAAATTCTACGCGAATAGCAGTTCTGTCTATGTAAATTTTTTCCATAGTCAAAAGTAAAAGCCATGAAAATTTTTTTTAAATTTATCAAACATGAAATCCATAACGCTTCTATCTCTCTGAGTCCTGATAGGACGCAAGAATCCTTTATGTATGCAGTGGAATTGAAAGTTGCAGAAACCACAAAAAATACTGCAATTTGTCTTTTGATCTTAATTGATAGGATTGTCTTTTTTACATAAAAACATTTTTATTGCATTGTAGGCTTTCAAAAATTTGTAACAAAATTCTGAGATTTAAATTTTATCGGAGAATGATCTAAATTTGATCATTAAAAAACTAATGATGCAGATTAATAAGCGAAGTAATAACAGCTGTGTTGATACGTGAAGAAGGTATTTTGAACCAATGACGTTTTTTGTAGCTTTTAAACTGTGTTGTATATGACAGACTCACAAAAACTTGCATAAATTAGAGGTCCAATACAACACGGAGTAAAAAAGAAATTTTCGGACAGGTCCGGATTTAAACATGAATTGAAAAGGACAGAATAAGTCAGATCGATTGTCGACCTTTGCATCTATCCCTTCTCCAAGCTGATATGAGGTCCGAGTCAAGACTCAAGAGTCAGTACGAACACGCCATCTTCGACTTTTGATGGTGTCGGCGGCGGAATGATATTATTTAATTCACTAATTCCAATAATCAAAAAAGAAGATCTGACTGCCTTGGCCTATAAAGTAGCGGATGAACCACGCCTATATGGCCACAGCAAAAGCAGCAACAATGAATATATACATTTTTTATAACACATGTGTCCATTCACTCGATGTTATCGTGGTGAACTTGATGTCTGCCGGGAATTCGATTGTAAATACTTAGTTTTAAAAGACCAAATCGATTCCTCGAAGAAATCGTAGCTGAAATAAAATTTTAAATTATTTCAAATGTTGTAAGAATAATGTATAAACAAATAAATCAGTACTTAAATTATAAACAATATGATCATAAGCTATTTTGACCTCGTTCCTCGACAAACTGATCATGTCTATGGCCCAAACAAATTAGTTTGAATGTTGTCTTTCCCAATGAAACAATACATAATACCAAAAGATAAATTTTATTCATTCAATAAACTAAGTAGAAAGATTCATCGTTTATTTTAGGCACCAAAATGGTTAAAACTGAGAAGGAACCGAAGGATATCGTTTCAAAAGATTACTCAAGTAAAAACGACGATGTTTTTTCAGACGACAAAAAATACGTTTGTGATATTTGTCAGGAGGCATTTACACTAGAATCAAGTATGACAACACACCGAGACACAATTCATAGTGAAAACAAAGATTTCGTATGTAACAAATGTGAAAAGACATTTCAGTTCCGAAGTCATTTAAGTAGACACCAAATATCGGTACACAAAAACTGCAAAGATTTCATATGTAACAAGTGTGAGAGAAAATTTGAAAATAAATCCACTTTACTCAAGCACAAAAAAATATTCCACGAAGTTTACAAAGATTATTTATGCGAAAAGTGCGCGAAGAGATTTGGAAATAAACGAAGTTTGCTCTTACATGTAAAGACAGTGCACAATAAGTGCGATAAGAAATTCGAACAAAATTTGAAATTGTTAAGACATCAAAGGACAGTGCACGACTGTCAAAAAAGTTCCACCTTAAAAGTCAACAATGGCTACTTATGTGACAGTTGCGGTAAGAAATTTAGAAATGAAACAAGTTTGGTCTTGCACATAACAACAGTCCATGAAGGTCAGAAAGATTACGCATGTGAAAAGTGCGAGAAGAAATATGGGTATAAACATCATTTACTTCAACACCAAAGTACATTCCACGAGGGTCGCAAAGATTACTCATGTGACAAATGCGAGAAGAAATTTGGACTAAAATCGAATTTGCTTGCTCACCAAAGGATAGTCCACGAAGGTCGTAAAGATTTCGCATGCGACAAGTGCGAGAAGAAATTTGGACAAAAATCGAAATTGAATAAACACCAAAAGACAGTACACGAAGGTCAAAAAAATTTCGAATGTAACAAGTGTGAGAAGAAATTCGGGGTAAAATCGTATTTGCGCGTCCACCAAAAGACAGTTCATGATGGTTGCAGAGATTTTGCATGCGATCAATGCGAGAAAAAATTTACACAAAAATCGAATTTACTTATCCACTTAAAGACGATACATGGAGGTCGCAAGGATTATGCATGCGACAAATGCGAGAAGAAGTTTGGAAAAAAATGGATTTTGCTTCAGCATCAAAAGACAGTTCATGAAGGTCGTAAGGATTACGCATGTGGCAAGTGTGCTAAGAAATTCACACAAAAACCGAGTTTACTCATGCATCTAAAGACGGTACACGAAGGTCGCAAAGATTACGCTTGTGATAATTGCGAGAAGAAATTTGGTAAAAAATCACATTTGCTTTTCCATCAAAAAACAGTACACGAAGGTCGTAAAGATTTTACATGTGACGAGTGTGAGACAAAATTTGGATTTAAATCGGCTTTGCTCGTACACCAAAAGACAGTTCATGAAGGTCACAAAGATTACGCATGCGATCAATGCGAGAAGAAATTTGGCCGAAAACCAGGTTTTCTCCGCCATCAAAAGACAGTTCACGAAGGTAGTAAAGATTACGCATGTGGCAAGTGTGCTAAGAAATTCACACAAAAACGGAGTTTACTCAATCACCAAAAAACAGTACCCGAAGGTCGCAAAGAGTACGCTTGTGATAATTTCGAGAAGAAATTTGGTATAAAATCACATTTGCTTTACCATAAAAAAACAGTACACGAAGGCCGGAAAGATTTTGCATGTGACGAGTGTGAGACAAAATTTGGATTTAAATCGGCTTTGCTCGTACACCAAAGGACAGTCCATCAAGGTCGTAAGGATTTTGCTTGAGACAAATGCAAGAAGAAATGACGATTGAAAATTGTAAATATGTCTGTACTTATACATGTGTTTTTCTAAAATGTCATTAAAAATTGTGGCAAAATAATTTAACGCTATCTTCATTTTGTGCATTCACAACGATCATTACACCTTTGTTAGCTGTCACCTTTGTTTGCTGTGTATTTTTGTATTAGACGAAATTTCCCATGCTGCTAATTACTATCTCTCTGTTAATTTCTGTAAGTCTTGTTTGGAGCTGTAAAGGGTCAAACTTTTGGTGGGATACTTGATTTTTGATAAACCTCACGGGAAGATATGCTGAACTGATTACACATCCACAAATGAACGATTTTGATGAACTTGCTGTCGTCTAAGAGAGACAAGATCGATAATGACAATCAGTTTCTACCGAAAAAACCAACGCCTGGTCTGCTCCGACCAGACTCGCCGAGGAGCCCCTCCGGTCTCACTTCGTCCCCCTCTGGGACCCCCGAACCTCCTCAATCAGTAATATCCAGGCTGTTTTCAGGCAGATAATCCATGACCGATTATCATTGATTCGACGTTGCTGATCCACGTGGAAATCCAGGCAACTATTTTTCAACTGGGAGTAAGTAACTCAAGTACGCTGTGTAATTTTAAGACAATTTTCCCCGGTTTATTTGTCATATGATCATAAGCGATTTCGACATCGTTCCTCGACACACTATGATCATGTTTATAGCGAAAGCAAATTAGTTTGAATGTTGTCTTTCTCGAGGAAACAAGCCATAACATCAAAAGATAATTTCCTGAATCAATTTCCGTAGTACTAAATAGAAAAATTCATCGTTCAATTTAGGATAAAAAATGGATAAAAGTGAGAATAAATCCGAAGATATTGTCTCGAAAGATAACTTAAGTAAACATGACATTGTTTTTTTTGACGACAAACAACACGTTGATGATATGTACCAGGAGGTATTTACACTAGAATCAAGCATGATAGCACACCCAGACACAATTCACAATAATCAGAAAAATTATAAATGTGACAAGTGCGATCAGAAATTTGAGTTCCGAAGTCATTTGAGTAGACACCAAATAACGGAACACAAATGTTCCAAAGATTTTTCATGCAGCAAATGCGAGAGAAAATTTGAAAATAAATCGAGTCTGTTTACGCATCAAAAATTAGTACATAAAAATGGCGAAGATTTGATGTGCAAAAAGTGTGAGAAAAAATTTGAAAATAAATCAACTTTACTCAAGCACAAAAAAATATTCCACGAAGTTTTCAAAGATTATTTATGCGAAAAGTGCGCAAAGAGATTTGGAAATAAACGAAGTTTGCTCTTACATGTAAAGACAGTGCACAATAAGTGCGATAAGAAATTCGAACAAAATTTGAAATTGTTAAGACATCAAAGGACAGTGCACGACGGTCGAAAAAGGTCCACCCTCAAAGTAAACAAAGGCTACTTATGTGACAATTGCGGTAAGAAATTTGGAAATAAAACGAGTTTAGTTTTACACATAACAACAGTCCATGAAGGTCGAAAAGATTATGCATGTGAAAAATGCGAGAAAAAATTTAGACAAAAAGTGCATTTGTTGAAACACCAAAGAACAATTCATGAAGTACGGAAAGATTTCACATGCGACAAATGCGAGAAGAAGTTTGGACACAAATGGATTTTGCTTCAGCATCAAAAGACAGTTCATGAAGGTCGTAAGGATTACTCATGTGACAAGTGTGCTAAGAAATTTACACAAAAAACGAGTTTACTCACTCATCTAAAGACGATACATGAAATTCGCACAGATTACGCTTGTGATAATTGCGAGAAGAAATTTGGTAGAAAATCACATTTGCTTTTCCATAAAATAACAGTACACGAAGGTCGGAAAGATTTTGCATGTGACAAGTGTGAAAAGAAATTTGGATTGAAATCGTCTTTGATCGTACACCAAAAGACAGTTCACGAAAACCTCAAAGATTTCGTATGCGCCAATTGCGAGAAGGTATTTGGAGTAAAATCGAATTTACTTGTCCACCAAAGGACAGTTCATGAAGGTCGCAAAGATTTCGTATGTGACAAGTGCGAGAAGAAATTCGGACTAAAACATCATTTGCTTTTACATCAAAGAACGGTCCACGAAGGTCGCAAAGATTTTGCATGTGACAAGTGCGAGAAGAAATTTGGACAAAGCCAGTCTTTGCTTTTACATCGAACGACGGTCCATGAGGGTCGCAAAGATTTTGAATGCGATCAATGCAAGAAAAGATTTGGACAAAAAGCAAATTTTCTAATTCACCTTAAGGCAGTACACGAAAGTCGCAAAGATTATGTATGCGACAAGTGCAGGAAGAAGTTTGGACTAAAATGGATTTTGCTTCAACATCAAAAGACAGTACACGAAGGTAGTAAAGATTACGCATGTGACAAGTGTGCTAAGAAATTTACACAAAAGCCGAGTTTACTCACCCATCTAAAGACGGTACATGAACGTCGCAAAGACTACGCATGCGATCAATGCGAGAAGAAATTTACTCAAAAATCAAGTTGCTTCCGTCATCAAAGGACAGTCCATGAAGGTCGTAAAGATTTTGCTTGAGGCAAATGCAAGAAGAAATGACGATTGACAATTGTAAATATGTATGTATTTATACATATATTCTTCTAAAATGTCATTAAAAATTGTGCCAATATAATTTAACGTTATCTTAATTTTGTGAATTCATAACGATAATTACACCTATGTTCGCTGTCGTGGTGGTGCTTTATTTTTGTACTAGACGAAATTTCGCATGCTGGTAAGTACTACTCTCTTTTCATTTTTTGGTCTCTTGGTTTTTGCGACTGTTCATGCAACGAGATCAGTCGAAATAGTTTTGTTCATGTCTCGTTTGGAGCTGTGAAAGATTCAAACTTTTGGTGGGATACTTGATTTTTGATCATAAACCTCACGCGAAGATATGCTGAACTGATTAAACATCCACAAATGAACGATTTTGATGAACTTGCTGTCGGCTAAGAGAGACAAGATTGATAATGACAATCAGTTTCTACCGAAAAAACCAAAGCCTGGTCTGCTCCGACCAGACTCGCCGAGGAGCCCCTCCGGTCTCGATTCGTCCCCCTCTGAGACCCCCGAACCTTCTCAATCAGTAATATCCAGGCTGTTTTCAGGCAGATAATCCATGACCGATTATCATTGATTCGGCATTGCTAATCCACCTGGAAATCCAGGCAACTATTTTCAACTGGAAGTAAGTAACTCAAGTACGCTGTGTAATTTTAGGACAATTTTCCCCGGGTTATTTGTCATATGATCATAAGCGATTTCGACATCGTTCCTCGACACACTATGATCATGTTTATATAGCTAAAACAAATTAGTTTAAATGTTGTCGTTCTCGATGAAACAATCCCTAATACCAAAAGATCAATTTTAGTCATTCTATTTTCGTGGCGTTAAATACACGTAACAACTTCGAAAAGAAATTTGAGTTCCAAAATCATTTAAGGTGATGCCTTGGCCACAATTTTTACCGATCGAGTATTAAAAGTGTAAATTTTCATAACTTTTTTACTAGACCGATTTTCAAAAATCGGCTCTGTGGAGCCCGTCGTATTGTTGCTGTGAATAACTGCACCAAATTTCAGCCAATTTCATGGGGTAGTTTTCCCGGAAAACAGGATCAAAATTTTTTATCCTGCAAACAATAGTCAAAAATTTCAATCCTGTTTTCCTGGAAAACAGGATCAAAATTTTTTATCCTGCAAACAATAGTCAAAAATTTCAATCCTGTTTTCCTGGAAAACTACCCCATGAAATTGGCTGAAATTTGGTGCAGGTGTTCACAGCAACAATACGGAGGGCTCCACGGAGCCGTTTTGCGAAAATCAGCCTGAAAAAAAAGTTACGAAAATATACATTTTCTGAGCACAGTCGGTAAAAATTGTGGCCTAGGCATCCCCTTAACTAGACACCAAATATCAGTACACAACGACTTTGGCCAACGCGAGAAAAAATTTAGGAAAAAATCGAGTTCTCTTCTGCATCGAAAATCAGTGCATAAAGATCCAGAAAATTTCACATGTGACAAGTGCGAGAAAAAATTTGAAAATAAATCGATTTTACTTAAACACAAAAAAATATTCCACGATGTTTTCAAAGATTACTTATGTGAAAGATGCGCGAAGAGATTCAGAAATAAACAGAGTTTGCTTGTATACATCATGAGAGTTCATGACGGTCGTAAAGATTTCGCGTGTGATTATTGCGAGAAGAAATTTGGGTATGAACATGATTTACTCCAACATCAAAGTACCGTCCACGATGGTCGAAAGGATTATGTGTGTGACAAATGCCAAAAAAAATTTGGATATAAGCCGAATTTGCTCGTACACCAAAAAACAATCCATGAAGGTCGCAAAGATTTTGTATGCAACAAATGCGAGAAGAAATTCGGACAAAGCCAGTCTTTGCTTTTACATCAAAGAACGGTCCATGAAGGTCGCAAAAAGTTCACATGTGACAAGTGTGAGAAGAAATTCACTCAAAAAGGAAATTTTCTTACTCACCTAAAGGCAGTACACGAAGATCGTAAAGATTTCGCATGCGACAAATGCGAGAAGAATTTTGGACGAAAATGGATTTTGCTTCAGCATCAAAAGACAGTCCACGAAGGTCGTAAGGATTACGCATGTGACAAGTGTGTTACGAAATTTACACAAAAATCTAGTTTACTCACCCACCTAAAGACCGTACATGGAGATCAGAGAGATTTCGCATGTGACAGGTGCAAGAAGACATTTACTCAAAAAGCGAATTTTCTCTATCATCAAAGTACAATCCACGAAGATCGGAAAAATTGCGCATGTGATAAACTCGAAACAAAATTTGGAAGTAAACAGAATTTACTTACACACCAAAAGGTAGTCCATGAAGGTAGCAAAGCCTACGCATGCGATAAGTGCAAGAAAAAATTTACTCAAAAACCAAGTCTTCTCCGCCATCAAAAGACAGTTCACGAAGGTCGTATGGATTACGCATGTGACAAGTGTGCTAAGAAATTTACACAAAAACCGAGTTTACTCACCCACCTAAAGATGGTACATGGAGGTCGCAAAGATTTCACATGCGCCAATTGCGAGAAGGTATTTGGAATTAAATCGACTTTGCTTTTGCACCAAAAGACAGTCCATGAAGGTCGGAAAGATTACGCATGTGACAAGTGCCAGAAAGAATTTAAACAAAAAAGGAATCTTCTATCCCACCTAAAGTCAGTACACGATAGTCGCTAAGATTTCGCTTGAGACAAATGCAAAAAGATATGACGATTGACAATTATAAATAATGTATGCGCTTATAAATATGTTTTTCGTAAATGTCATAAAAAAAATGTGCCGCTAATTAAGTCATGGCCGCGGTCAGGATATTTGGGAATGAATATTTTGATTTTTTATAACACATGTGTCTATTCACTCGATGTTTTTTTGTGAACTTGATGTCTGTCGGGAATTTGATTGTAAAAACTTAGTTTGAAAAGACCAAATCGATTCCTCGAAGAAATCGTCGCTGAAATAAAATTTTAAATTATTTCAAATGTTGTAAGAGTAATGTATAAACAAAAAATAAATTAGTACTTAAATTGTAGACAGTATGATCATAAGCGATTTTGACATCGATCCTCGGCACACTGATCATGTTTATAGCCAAAACAAATTAGTTTGAATGTTGTCTTTCCCAATGAAACATAAAATCAAAAGATAAATTTGACTAATTTAATTTTCGAAGTGCTAAATAGAAAGTTAAATTTCAGTACCAAAATGGATAAAACTGAGAAGAAATTCGAGGAAGTTGTCTTTATGGATGATTTACATAAATACGACATTGTTGTTTCAGGCGACAAAAAATACGTTTGTGATATTTGTCAGGAGGCATTTACACTAGAATCAAGCATGATAACACATCGAGACTCAATTCACAATGAAAAAAAAGATTTTGCATGCGGCAAGTGCGATAAGAAATTTGAGTTCCGAAATCATTTAAGTAGACACCAAATATCGGTACACAAAAGCTGCAAAGATTTTGCATGCAACAATTGCGAAAGGAAATTTGAAAATAAATCCACTTTACTCAAGCACAGAAAAATATTCCACGAAGTTTTCAAAGATTATTTATGCGAAAGGTGCGCGAAGAGATTTGGAAATAAACGAAGTTTGTTCTTACATGTAAAGACAGTGCACAATAAGTGCGATAAGAAATTCGAACAAAATTTGAAATTGTTAAAACATCAAAGGACAGTGCACGACTGTCAAAAAAGTTCCACCTTAAAAGTCAACAATGGCTACTTATGTGACAGTTGCGGTAAGAAATTTAGCAATGACACAAGTTTGGTCTTGCACATAACAACAGTCCAAGAAGGTCGAAAAGATTACGCATGTAAAAAGTGTGAAAAGAAATTCGGGCATAAACATCATTTACTCCAACACCAAAAGACAGTACACGAAGGTCGAAAAGATTTCGAATGTAACAAGTGTGAGAAGAAATTCGGGGTAAAATCGTATTTGCGCGTCCACCAAAAGACAGTTCATGATGGTTGCAAAGATTTTGCATGCGATCAATGCGAGAAAAAATTTACACAAAAATCGAATTTACTTACCCACTTAAAGACGATACATGGAGGTCGCAAGGATTATGCATGCGACAAATGCGAGAAGAAGTTTGGACAAAAATGGATTTTGCTTCAGCATCAAAAGACAGTTCATGAAGGTCGAAAGGATTACGCATGTTACAAGTGTGCTAAGAAATTTACACAAAAACCGAGTTTACTCATGCATCTAAAGACGTTACATGAAAGTCGCAAAGATTACGCTTGTGATAATTGCGAGAAGAAATTTGGAATGAAGTCGAATTTGCTTATCCACCAAAGGACAGTCCATGAAGGTCGCAAAGATTTTGCATGCGACAAGTGCAAGAAGGAATTCACACAAAAAGGAAATTTTTTTAACCACCTAAAGACAGTACACGATAATCGCAAAGATTTTGCATGCGATAAGTGCGAAAAGAAATTTGGGCGAAAATCAAATTTGTTCAGGCACCAAAAGATTGTCCACGAAGGTCGGAAAGATTTTACATGTGACGAGTGCGGGAAGAAATGTGGAATAAAATGTAATTTGACTATGCACCAAAAATTAGTCCATGAAGATCGCAAAGATTTTGCTTGCGATCATTGCGAGCAGAAATTTGGAGAAAAATCAAAATTGTTTCGACACCAAAAGACAGTCCACGATGGTCGCAAAGATTACTTATGTGACAGCTGTGGTAAGAAATTTGGACAAAAATCGACTATGCTCATTCACCGAAAGACTGTACACGAAGGTCGTAAAGATTATGCATGTGACCGTTGCGAGAAAAAATTTGGACAAAAACCGCATCTACTTGCCCACCAAAGGACAGTCCACGAGGGTCGCAAAGATTTTGCATGAAGTAAAAGAGGAAATGACGATTGACAATTGTAAATAATGTATGTACTTATAAATATGTTTTTCCGAAATGTCATTAAAAAATGTGCTAATATAATTGAACGTTATCTTCATTTTGTGCATTCATAATTACGATCATTACACCTTTGTTCGCTGTCGTGGTGGTGCTTTATTTTTGTATTAGACGAAATTTCCCATGCTGCTAATTATTACTCTCTGTTAATTTCTGTAAGTCTTGTTTGGAGCTGTAAAAGGTTCAAGCTTTTATTGGGATACTTTATTTTTGATAAACCTCACGGAAAGATATGCTGAACTGATTCACCCAATAAGTCCAGGACGAACATATTTTTGATACTTTTTTGTACCGCTGTACTTTTGCTGAAAATGGGGTCTGGAGAACTTTCGAATAAGCATAATCTACGCAAAATTTAATGAACTTTCTGAATCCGGTGTCAGATTTTTGATATAACAAACAGGTCAAAAGTTGTGGATGGTTATATAAAAAAACGTAATTTCAAAAAAAAATTTCTTCTCCTTTTCCAATTTTCACATGAAAATCTTTTAAATACTAGCGTCTTCAGTACAAATAAAGCATCCATGGGTCTTTATCTTAAAGTTATGATGGTTCAGAATAGTGAAATATGATTTTAAGTACCAAAAATGGCGATTGGAAAACGAAAATATATAAGGAAATTTTTATCTCAAAAACGATGGATTTGAGGCACAAATTTTACGGATGAATGAGTTGTTTGATAAATTCTAATAATATCATATATTGAACAAATCAACGCTTTAAGTGACGAAATTTCGCATCACTCTTCAACCTGATTCATTTTCGAGTTCTAACTCATGGACCAATTCTGTAAATAATTTTTAAGACGTAAAATTAAATATCCCTTTAGAATCAGAGCTTAAACTTAAGATTGGGTGCGTGATTGAAAAGTTTGTCTATGTAGCTTCGTGAAATCTGCCTCTATCTTGATCGCTCGACTTGTATGCTGTATGTGAAAAAAATATATAATTCATAATATTTCAACATAGAAAAAAAGTTGTGATCGAATTATAAAATCGTAAATAAATTCATTTATTACATTTGCGTCACTTAGTTCGTGATCACGCTTAACTGTGATAATTTTTTCGAATATTATAAATATATCGAAATTGTTCGCACTTAATTCTCAGTTTTCAATTTCAATTAAATTATTACATAAATAAATGTATAACTAGCTGGGAACATGGATCATTATAGAGCTTTACGAGGTTCTCCTCGAGGAGGACTGCATTTTGACATGTGTCAAATTCATACTCGATCGAGGCCTCATAAAATTAAAAGCCCGAGGTACCAAATTACTCTATAAGAAAGGAGAACTCTGAGTAAATAACGAAGCATCCAAGAAGGATCTCAAGTAAGTGGATTCCTTTATTCAACATTCCATAATCGCTGTTTAATGAAAGTATGTATATTTGATTTTCAGACCTATTGAGCTGCAAGATCTGAGTTTACTGACCGACTACACCATGACCAAAGCCGTCGTTACACGTAAACATTAATCGGTGACTTCGCCAACGAGTAACTTAGCGAGCGATGTAGGACAGAGTGTGGTACCCTTCGTGGACATGAATGCCGCCATGTCACAGGGAGTCGACACTCCATTGTCCAGAGTCGAATTGACCCACAAAAGTCACAAAATTGGTGCAGCTGGTTACTTAGCACTATAGATTATAGTTCATGTTCGAGAAAAGAAATGATAATCCAAAAGTCTCGCCAAAGATACATAACTTCCATCTGTAATTATCTATATGATATCTATTGATGGCGTAGAAATAAAGTAAGATTTTCTGAAAAAAAATTATATAATTCAATTAAATCACTACGTTAAAATAAAATTTTTCATGAAAAAAATTTACATACGTCAACCACAAGTACCATCGTTTTATAAAATAGTAGAGCTTACAATAGCATTCTGAATGGGTGTTTTGTCTGACATGACTTTTTTGCCCCTACATTCGAAGCACCTGAAAAATAATTCTTATAATTTGAACATTGTGGAGAAAAAAAAATAATATGGTCTATCTGTAGTAAACTCTATATTGCAAGAGATATATCAATTGATCAATCGGTCAATCTACCAATCCATCAATCAATTAATATATCATTACAATGTTTCAGTTAGAAATTTGTACGATCTGTAAGATTCACCATATTGTCATTCAGACCTACACGTTTGAAATAACCATTGTGCATTCTAGCGCGATCGAGCGTGACCGTCGTTTTTATTTTAACTACTGGTTTAACGCGTCGGCAACTTATAACAACTAATATTCTGAACACTTAGTTTGAAAAAAATATTTACAAAAAAATTTGCTTTTGATTCATGTGGCCTCGGGGAGAATTTTATTCATAATTTTATTTTATGTTCAATTATATTTAAATTTATGTATTTTATTTTTCTTTACATGCCAAGAACAAAAGTCTAGAAACAATAAGACTTTTTCAGAAACCTCTAAAATCTGCTTGCTTATGAAGAAAAAACATTTCCTCTTCTAGGTATATTGATCAGAATTTTTTTCAAACCAAACTTATCCAAAAAAGTTGTTGGGCTCAACGTGGATTCGCTCAACATAAATTTAGACTTTTAAAGATAAATTAAGTACAAAATTCTGAAAACAAGTTTGAAAATTTTGATTCTCAAGCTGATTTCAGCATCACCCTGATACTATTATTAATAAATGATAGCCTAAACAGTTAACCAAATGACATTAACTATGAAAAACTATTTTTTTTTAAATTTAATTAGGTGGGCTTCTTTATTTTGAATGAGGAAATAAGTAGTGATTGAAGCATGACTGAAAAAGTAATCTCGATAGTTACATTTGCGTCACATACTTCGTGATCATGCGAGCAATTATGCATTTTTCCAAGAGTATAAATTTCCTTGAATTCCTAGAACTCAAAACTGCGTATTTAGTTAACAAAATTACTTTAATATGAATCTAATATCGACTGTATTTTCATTTTTATTTTTATTTGTTTCGGTGCGTAATGTAGCCGCGGGCGCAGAACCATTTCAAGTGGTTTTATCTGGACTCGATGTTTTCTCATCGTTAAATAATCCAAACGAATTATTCAAGTCTCTTCTTGACTTTGTTTCATTGATATCGTCGAATGAAGACTCAGTGGAAGAGAACTTGAGTGTCATTCGCAGTACACTCACTGATATCAATAATAAATTAGATGTCATTGCTGAAGATCTCCAGGGTTTCAGAGAAGAAGTTATTACTAAACTGGAAGAATTAAAGTTGGACGCTGTACTCATATCAAGATTAGATGACTTCTTTAAAAATGCAGAGAAGATAGACTTGTATTACGCTCGATTTACAGAAGTGTCGAAAGCAAAGTATCCACGAGCAGCTTTGGATGACTTCGTAAGCAGTGTCAGAACATTGAACGGAGGTGTAAGAACAATTTTGACCGAGATGCATAATGCACTGAGTCTTAATAGATGGACATCGAGTGCTTTCAACGTTATGTCCGATAACACTATTGTGAGTCTCTTCAAACATATATTGATTTATTTCTTTTTGAAATAAATGTTAACTTTTCAGGTTTCTTCTCTCGTTTGTTCGAGAGGCCGCTCTCAGCAACTTATTATTTACAATTTTTATAAAGCACTATGTGCAGCTGAGCTCAAAGGAATAACAATGGATTTGTTTGCAATTAAGAAGCAAATGAAAAAAAAGCAAGGTAGAAGTAATTTTTATCAAGTATTTTCTATTCTAATTTAATTAACACGTATCTTTCAAAAAATAGAGATGATTTGGGAAATAAATAGCATGCAAGCAGCATTCACTCAAAGATCCAATCAAGCTGTATCAGCTGTGAAAAAAGCCATGTCAAAAGCATCTCGTGAATTTTGGAGATGCAATTCGAGTCCTCGAGAAGGTGAGCAGCGATGAATTTCCAATGTAACAATTTTAAATCAATATTTTTGTAGGCGTCACTTTCGAGAAAGTTGGCCCGTTCATTTATAAATCATTCGAACCTGAGCGGGGTCTGAAGAAAATCGGAGATCCTCAAGGTCATCACTGGTGCGTCGGAGACTGTCCCCGATTTTCCAATGCTTTAAGTTTGTGTCCTCGCGGTCAATTTGCAGAAGACTGCAACAAGTTTGCACACAATTGTCCTGGTTATCTAAAGTTTTGCGAATCTTTCGATTCGACAATAAGAATTTGCAATTCACCGGTAATTCAACAAGATCGCAATTCAAACATTGATAAAATTTTCATGCTCTCTATTCTTTTGAAGGGTGGAAGCCAACGCAAGTACGAATATGTAGAAGGCTACAATGGGAAGTTCCTTGGTAAAAGAGGATCATGTGCGAGAGTGACTAATTATGCTTCATATTTGTATGGCTTTCATGAATGTCAAATTTGCTTATGTACATGTGAAAATCCCGATAAAAATTTGGATATTTATGTTAACTTGAGAGAAGTTGTGTCTGATGTATATCAAAACAAGTAAGAATTTCGAGATTTGAATGTTTTTCTATCTGTCATCATTAATATGAACAATATTTCAATTTTTTTACAGAGTCATCGTGGGGATTCGTCTGAAAAAAATCGATGGAATTTTTTATCTTCAAATACAAGAAGCTGTACTTTTACCATCGGGCACAGTCGATCCAAAAACGAAATCATGGGCACGAATTAACACGTATAAAAGAACTGACGGTAATGTGCGGGAAGGTGTCGATTATTTTCGATTAAGCTGGGATCACAGTTCAGTGGAGCTGGACGATATTGTGCTCAATGGCGATTCCGTTGTAACTGGGGTTAAATTCACTTTTGCTCAGGGTCTTTTAAGATTGGAAGTTCGAGGACATAGATTCGATTATAAGCAAGGAAAATTGAAAATTCCTAATTATTCGTGGCATCGTAATATTAAAAGTACCAGCAGTCTCAGGTAAATCTAATGATGATGCCTCGTACATGAATCAAACCCGTGCTAAATGAAAAAAATCAATTTTTAGCCAACTTGGACTGACTTACCTAGATTTGCCGTCAGATCATTCAAACAATCCGATTCATTCGTATCCAGGTCAGTATGTGACGTTGAGAACGAGCAGTCTTGAACACGATGTTGGACAGAGTATTATACCATTCTTGGACGTAGACCCTGTTGAATTGAGACAGCCAGCGCCTTTGTCAGGAATTGGATTATTCCATAAAAGTTACAAAAACGGCGCGGCTGGATATTTAACGCTTAAAATTTTGAACTATGATTATGAACCTTATGTTAAAATTGTTGTTTAAAAATCCGGAATACAACTAAGATTGAGTAGGTTAGTGAAGAGAAAGACTCAATAAAAAGAAAACAGTATTGTACCCCAAGAGGAATAGAAAATTAACAATAAATCGTTAAAAATTTTATTTCAATTCAATTTTATGTAAATACATCCAAATTTTTTCATTATTGAAAATAGTTATAGGCATAACGAGGATGCTTTTAATTCATTACTTTCTAGATATTAATGTAGCTTTTAAACGAAATATAAAGTATACACGTCTGAAAGACAGGGTGTGGTTCGTACACATAAGAGTTTTACACAATTAATTTTGTTCACGAGGTGAAGTGTACAAAAATTGTAAACACTTTTTATTGTAAATAATTCTTTTGTACCCACTTTTATTCGTACACAATTTTTTCGTCACACTTTTGTTTGTACACACCGAGTGGCAGTGCTAATTGTTTTATTGATTTGGTATTCTATCTCGTCAGCATGTAGAATTGTGTTTTTCTTGCGAGGATAGAGGAACACGTGTTATGTACGAGAAAAGCTCGAGAATCAATGCGAGAGTCGATTATCCGACGAGTCCCACCGAAATTAGCACTCTGCTGGCGGTGGCGATACTCGTCGCTCTTGTTACCGATTTTCAATTGTTATACGCGATCGGCTTATTTCGGAGTGATCTCACGAAACATTTTCATAACTCGAGTCTACGTCCGACATTCAAGTTTAATTTTAAGTCTAACCTTCACTATTTTTATGAAAGAAATGTGGCAATTAAATATCGATTTGCTGGATGAGATCTTCGACAGGATGGATATAGGGCTACGTTGAAGAATTACATGAAAGTTTGCACGTAAGTATCAATTTTCAAATACAAATGCAACTGTAAAAGAAATCGCGTAAAAAATCATGAGTCATGTCTCTTTTTTTTATAAACTCGCAGTGTAACGAATTCTATAATTATAAACAATAATTTAATTCCACCATTTAATAATAGTCATTTAATAATAATTATTTAATAATAATGTATTTTCATATTTTTTATTGTAGTATATTTAACCTGAAATTGTTTTATTGTTTTATAAATTAATAAAAAAATAAAATTTTGCTCGGTAGTTTATGGCGAGATCAAGCTGTGGCGATGATCAAAAGAAAGATATCCTCGGAGTTTTCTCTTTTCGTCGAGGAGGAGTTAGAGGAGATAAACGACGTCATGGTGGAGAACTTCGATGAAATCTACGATGAATATAAAACCAGCTGCTTCGTAGAACCTAAGACTTTCCAAAAATTGTTGGAAATATTAAAGGAGAGAGAGGTGCTGGAAAATAGCAACTATTTCATTTGTAAGTAGAAAATTTTATTTGTTGCAACATCAATCTTGACCAAAATGAATAATGATTTGAGAAGTCAGAGGTGGACACAGAGTGCTTTTGACGTATTATCTAATAAAGATATGGTAAGGCACTGAATTGATATGAAGATTTATATGTTGTATTATTGCATCATTGATAACGATTCAGGTGTCTTCACTCGTTTGTTCGAGAGGCCACTCGCAGCAACTCATCATTCTAAGAATCGAAACTGCATGATTCTTTAATTTATGATTTAGGTATTTTTATCATATGTGTCAATTGGTATTCAAACGTGAAACGATGTGATAAGTAAATATCATGTTGGGATTTTTATATAGAGAAGAAGGGAAATTATTTTTTTACTATTATGGGGGCCTGCCAGGATATCCTGGCGGGCGATGTCGCAAAAGTGCGGCGCTATCTGGCGCCAATCGGCTCAATAGGCTTTGGCCTATGGCTCAATGTTGCCCTACAGTCTAATGTGGACCTGTAGGGCCTGGCACGAAACAGGTTCACTGACCATATCACGGCGCTATTGTTCCCGACAGGCTAAGGCCTGCCGGGCTAAGCTGGCTCACGGCGCAAAATTCGCTATTCGCTGAGGCTACAGCCTCGCGGAATCGCTGGTGGATTTACAAAGAGCTACTTGTAGGCTCATTTGCCACGATCGTACCGTCGTAAGTCGCCAGCTTATATGCGAAAATTAATGACTCTCCGCTCGCGGATTCGAATATGACACCTTGCGGTGGAGCGCGAACTACGCAACACGGCGATGTCTCGGCAGCAGACTTGGAACGTTTCGGCAGTCGCGTCACAATCGTACACAGTGCAAATCGTGATCTACACGTGTATACACGTAAACATACGTCAGTGTACGGGGCTGCGCATTCGGAGAGTCTAAAGTCCGACGAAATTGGCACTGAAACTACTGCAGCGCAGCGCACTTACTCATACATGTGTATGTGCGTGTGTTATTTGCATGTGTTGCACACACAAGGCACGAGGGTCGCTCGAGCTTCTCTTTTCCATCGTACATAGCTGATGCTACTGCAGCTTCGTGTAGTGCACGATGCACTTTGCGTGTTCTACATTGTCATGTATACACCTAAGATAAGCTGATAACAATTTTTCATTATACATTTTTTTTTTGCGTTGACTCGATGTTGTCTGTCGGTCGAGTTTGTTTGGAAGTACTAAGTTTTAAAAAGCCCAAAAATTCCTTGAAGAAATCGTCGCCAAGTTAGAATTTTAAATTATTTAGAATATTGTAAGGATAATGTATAAATAGATACATCGGGATCTTAATCGTAAACAATATGACCATAAACGGGTTTGACATCGTTCCTCGACACACTGATCGTGTTTATAATAAGAACAAATTAGTTTGAATGTTGTCTTTCCCAATGAAACAATACATGATACCAAAAGATCAATTTTATTCATTCAATAAATAAAGTAGAAAGATCCATCGTTTATTTTAGGCACCAAAATGGTTAAAACTGAGAAGAAACCGGAGAATATCGTTTCAAAAGATAACTCAAGTGAAAACGACATTGCTGTTTCAGACGACAAGCAACACATCTGCGATATTTGTCTGGAGGCATTTACACTCGAATCAAGCTTGATAGCACACCGAGTCACTAGTCACAATGATCAGAAAGATTATCCTTGTGACAAGTGCGATCAGAAATTTGAGTTCCGAGGTCTTTTGAGTAGACACCAAATATCGGTACACAAAGGCCGAAATGAGTTTGATTGCGACAGATGTGTGAAGAAATTTGTGAAAAAATCGAGTTTGCTTAGGCACAAAAAATTAGCGCATAAAGATCGCGACGATTTCACATGTAACAAGTGTAAGAGGAAATTTGAAAATGAATTAACTTTATTCAAACACAAAAAAATATTCCATGAAGTTTTCAAAAATTACTTGTGTGAAGTGTGCGCGAAGAGATTCGATACGAAACTTGGTTTGCTTTTGCATATAAAGACAGTACACGATAAGCGTGAGCAGAAAATTGGACAAACATTGAAAGTGATTAGATACCAAAAGACAATCAACGATGGCAAAGATTTTGCATGCGACAAGTGCGATAAAAATTTTACCCGAAAATCAACATTGCTTTTACACCAAAAGGTAGTACACGAAGGTCGGAAATATTTAGCATGTGACAAGTGCGAGAAAAAATATGCACAAAAATCGCATCTGCGCAATCACCAAAAAACAGTCCACGAAGGTCGGAAAGATTTCGTATGTGACATGTGTGATAAGAAATTTTCACAAAAATCGGGTTTGCTATACCACCAAAAGACGATACATGAAGGTCGAAAAGATTACGCATGTAACAAATGCGAGAAAAAATTTACACTAAAATCAGATTTGTTAAGGCACCAAAGTACAGTTCACGAGGGTCGAAAAGATTATGCATGTGACCAATGTGAGAAGAAATTTGGACGAAAATCGAGTTTGTATGTACACCAAAGAATAATCCACGAAGGTCGCAAAGATTTTGCTTGAGATAAATGTTTTTTAAATTTCAATAAATACTGTGCCGAAATTATTATGTTGTATTTGAACCTCGCGCAAATAAATAAGATATCGCGTATCAAACAGAAATTAAGTCTAGATATTCTTTTGCAACAATTGTACGCCTTCGACGACGTCTTTCTCTCTTTCTCTTTCTTTGTCGGCGAGGAAGTCGGGATCGTTCCACTCTTGAAGCTCGCCGCTTCCCCAGATCAAGAACACCACCTCCGTGACGGCGAACATGAGAAAGACGATCCAGAAGACCGAGCGCCACTCGTCGACCGTCGAGTTGGGCGTCAGCAGGCCGACCAGGTACGGCGAGAAGATGCCGCTGAGCGTCGAGATGCCGTTGACCAGGCCCATTATCGTGCCGGCGTAATTCGGCCCGAGGTCGAGGGCGTTGGCGAGCACGCTGAAGGTCGCGCAGCCCAGCAGACTCTGGCCCAGCGTGAGAAAGCTCACGGCCAGGATCTTGTCGCAGCCGGCGTACGAGACGGCGACCATGAAGACGCCCGGACCGAAGGCGGCCACGGCGCTGCCGATCTTGCGTACTTGGCCGATGCTCAGGCGGCCCCGGGCGACGAGGTGGTCGGCGAAGCTGGACGCCACGATGCCCACGATCCACTTGCAGAGGTAGGGCAGCGACGACAGATAGCCGTTGCTCTCGATGGAGAACTTGAGCACGCCGCCGAGGTACTTGGGCATGTCGCTGACTATCGTGATGAAGCCCCAGGCGTTGCCGATCGTCGCTATCATCAGCGCCCACACGGGCTTGGATCTCAGTATCGCGCGCCACGGTATAGATTTGGAATTCGCGTGGTTGTTCGCTGTAGAAAGAAGTCAATTTTTAATAGAGAAATTGTGCCAATAATTGAAAATCCATTTGCGAAACCAACTCACTCAATTTTTCTTTCAAATACTTCGCCTCCCGTTCGGATATGAACGGATGCTCGTCCGGCCTGCTGTAGCAGAACGCTGCGTTTAGCAAAAACGCCACCAAGCCCATCACACCGTAGAAGTAAAAAACCACCTCCCAGTCGCTGGTGTACTTCAGGATGATTCCCGAGGCCGACATGCCGAAGATCGTGCCGAGATAGGCGCCCGAGAAGGTCAGGGCGGATGCCTTGGATCGCTCGTCCTCCGGAATCCATTGGGAGAGCAGAGCGGTGAGGGCGGGATAGGTCGGGCCCTCGCCCACGCCCATGAGCACTCGCAGCGCGATCAGGCCCCGGAGGCCGCCGTGACGGACGACGAGAGGCGTCGCCAGGGTGAGCAGCGAGGTCGACAGGATGCCGAGGCCGAGGGTGTGACGGCCGCCGAAGCGCTCGGCTATCACTCCGCCGGGGAGATTGGTGAAGAGGTAGCCCCAGTAGAAGGAGGACAGTATTATACCCTTGAAATATATACATTTTTTTTTTTAATTTTATTCCAGCCAAATTTGTTCAAATATCCATTCAAAACTTTTAACATAATTATTGAAAACAGTTGTCTGGCAAATCGTGTTTATTTTATTATTGTTTATTTTATTAGTGCCTAGGCATCAAAGTATTTTTAGAGCTTTTTATTTTATATTATTTTAAAAAATAAGTTAATATAAGAATAATTATAAATGATGACTACAAAAAAGCCTCTTATGATAAAAATTATATATAATTCGTAATGATGAATAAATTAGGGAAATCATACTTTAATAGTCCGAGATTCGTAAATAAAATATTATTCAATATTATATTTCATAAAAGAAACTAATTGTAATGTAAAAGTATCATATAACTAATAAAATTTAATGACCATTTTTAGATCACGTACATACATTTTCCAAAGAGTATAAATTTCCATTCGATTTCTAACTTTCATAACTTCGTATTCATTTAGAAAAAATAACTTCAACATGAATCTAATACTGACAATATTTTTATTTTCATTTCTATCCATTAATGTACGCGATACAGCAGTATTCTTAAAATATAAAAAATTATCATTTGAAATTTTATGCAGAATGTAGAGAGATTTTTCGTTTTAGAAGTACAATAAAAATAAAAATGCACAAAAAATTTTCATTAGAATCACGTACCTGAGTATATTCATCCCAATCAAACAAACGAGTTGTACGAGCAATATCATTTTTTCCCTCTGAATTAATTGAATTATTAAGACCAGGACACGTTTCTCCTTTTAATTCCAAGGTTTTTTCCGTTGACTCGACCATTTCTGTAATGGCTATAGATAAGCATATTCGCATGTGATATGCACTGAATAATCCTAAAAAACCCATCGTTACAATGACCCATCGTTGAGGAATATTTATACCTGTTAATAATAAAAAATTTATCAGAAAGATGTTATTCCATAAAAAATTAAGTATACCATAAGAAAATGTAGAAAAACGATTAACAGCAGACATAAATTCAAATTATTATTTCAAGTCTTCAGAGTTATACGAAAAATCAACTGGCTGAATCGAAATGAAATTTTTCAATAAATAAAAAAAACCACATTAAAATCGAGGTATCTTAATACATTTTAAATCTTTTGCAGCATGATTTTTATGCATAATATTTTACAGTTACGAGTACTTACAACAGGATTTCAGTACTGCCGCCATTTCAAATACATTTATTTCATGCACGGAATCAAGAACTCTTCTACCTAAAATATGACACTCAATCACACAAATCATAATTAAAATGTATAAAAAAATTTAACTTACCGTTGATGACAGTTTTTACAGCAACGTAAGCATTTGTAATATGCTTATTTTAAAATTAGTGAATTACTCAACCTTGCAACGCTCGATCAGGCTGTACATCTTTTACTTGTATCGCGAAAAACTAACTTGCTAAAAATAAGATTGAATTAGAAGTTACATTCTAGGAGATGAAAGCGTCATTGCTGTACTCTTCCATGAGTATAAAATGATATCAAGAATTCGGACGTCAAAAAAATTGTTCACAAAGATAGTAACTGATTTACAATTTACTGCATGCGTGCATAGGTACGTATATATTCAATAAATTACAACTCTACAAGTTAATGTTTAATATTATTAATGCTTAAGCTTATCTTAAATTCTTTCATTAAGCTCGGTTCATTTGTTCACAACAATCAAACAAACAAAATTTATTGAATTTGACGTTTTTTGGGTTCTTAATATCAAACATAATCAATACCTAACAAAAAATATATTAAGGGGACAAATACACCTTAAAATCGTACATACTAGAAAAGCGTCTCTAAATTTACAGGAGGTCTCCTTGACTTAAAAAATTTCAAATTTAATTGTATGTCTAGGTATCGAAACATTCAAGTTCAACCAATAATCTGTTCAAGTTCCTGAATCGCTCTATTTGTTTATTGCAACAATGCCTATGTTCGCTACCTCAGACATAGTGTTAGCACTATCAAAAGGCTCTGTGTGACTATAATTGTGAGAATATTCTCATAAAGTGAAAAAAATTTTTTAAAAAATATTAGTTTCATGCTATAATTATGGTTTTGACTTGTTGGATAATTTTGCTAGAGGTAGAGGTTTGTACATTTAGAGACACTTTTCCAGTATGTAGGAGTGAACATATTTTATTTAAAGGGTTAGTAAGAATCCTCAACGTTGAAAAATCTCAATTTTTATTTAAGGTCTATTTTTTTTTTTTTTTTTTTTTAAATAAAAAGGGTTTCGCAAAATGCAATGGAAAAGGGACAAAAAATACTACTCAAAAATGAAATAAAAATTTTTTTTAAACATAAAAGAAAGTAGTGCACAAAGTATTTTGTATTAATTGTTCTTTCTGATTATATTCAATAGACTATAGCCAATTATAGATTATTCGTTGCATAGAATTGTAAGTGAAATCTACAATCGAAACACTTTTATCTTATACATGTATTAAATTAGAAAAAAAGTAGGCAAAGTATAAGTAAAAGAATTATTTTTTTATTATAATTTTTATTATAATTTATTAATACTTAAATACATCGTGTATAATCTTAAAAAAATAAATTGAATCGATCAATTTTTGTATTTAAAAATTATCTAAACCTTTACTTATAAGATTCATACTAATGTAAAGTAGTCGAATAATATACACAACAAACAATTTTTCAATTGACGGCAAGAGTATATTATTAAAATAATTTCACTATTGTTTCGGCACACGATAATAGGAACTATGTATACAATATGTACAAATGTTTACATACAAAAACTATTTACAGCTTACAACATATTTTCTTATTTAATCGTAGTACCATAGAATAATGAACACTTGTGGATTTTGTTGTTTAAAAAAGGCATACTTTTCGCTCTCTAAGTTGCGTACTAATACACATAAGACAATATAAAATAAGGCGACGCCGACTAAAACGTCATTGATGTACTATATTCCTTGAGTAGGATGCGCTATCTCAAAACTCGATATAACAGCAGTTAAAGTTGTTAACAAAGATAGTAACTGATTTACAATTCGCTACACACGTGGGCATATGCGTGAGTATGATATTTTTAAGTAAAATAAGGCCTTCGCTAGTCAGCCTCAAAATGCCATAAGTCGAAACTAAATATTATTGCGACACGTGTATTATTGAGCTAACAATTATACTCAATTATCTACATTTATAATATCGCGATTTTGTATAAAAAAATACATTCTGTCAATGAGTATATTTAAAATTATGATATGAAATTTAATTACATTATAAATGGTAAAAAATGAAAATTTAAATGGATCCAAGTCAAAAAAACTTCACTGGTAAATCTTTGATTTTGAATTGAGTTACGAATTTTTGTTTACAATTCACCAATGAAATTTTCCAAACCAGGTACTTTTTACAAGTCAAGCATCTGATGGATGATGCATCACGGCAATAGCAAGGCACTTTTACAGCTCGCTGAGTAGTTTTTACAGTTTTTTCAAAGGCAAGAGTCATAGCTGTTTCGACCCATTTATTTACACGGGGAGCGAAAATACCGGTAAAAAAGTCTCCCCGAAGAGCACAGCATCGGTCGATCGCACTTCAAACGATTTCCGATTGCATCTGCAGCAGCTCGACGCTCTCCTTGGCCGCCTCGGCCGCCTCGGCCTTTTCGCGCTCGATCTTCTCCTTGAGATGAAAGCCCGGTTCGTTCCAGAACTGCACCTCGGCGCTGCCCCACATCACGTAGATGCTGTTGGTGATGGTGAGCACCGCGGAGATGGTGTAGAACACTCGGCTCCATTCCTCGGCGCTCTGATTGGGCGTGAGCAGGCCCACGACGTAGGGCGCGAGCATCCCCGTGACGCCGGTCAGACCGTTGGCCAGCGCCATGATGAAGCCCGAATAGTTGGGGCTGAGATCGATCACGTTGATCTTGATGCTGGGCAGAGCGGCGCCCATGCAGGTGACCCCGACAATGAGGGCGCTCACCGAGACGACGCGATTGCAGCCGCTCTGCGCGGCGACGATGGTGCATATGGCCGGGCCTATCGTGGCCACGGTATTGCCGAGCTTATGGATCTTCGTGCGGCTCATGTAGTTATTGTACTCCAGGAAGTCGGCGAATTTCGCCCACATGATGCTGCTGATGGCCATGCCGAAGTAGGGCACCGCCGAGAGCAAGCCGTTGTGGCCTATGGGAAAGCGCATCACCGACTTCATGTACTTGGGCATGTCGTTGACCATGGTGAGAAAGCCCCAGCCGTGGCCGACCGAGGCGGCAACGAGCGCCCAGACGGGTTTCGAGCGGATTATGTGCCTCCACGGCACCTGTGGCGGTTTCTTGTGCTTGTGCGCGCTCAGCTCGGCGCTCAGGTTCTTGGCTTCCTGCTCGTCCATGAACGGATGCTCCAGGGGCTCGTCGTAGCACAGCGGAAACCAGACCAAGCACCACAACAGGCTCATCGAGCCGAACAGATAGTAGACGATCTCCCAGCCGATCCGATCGGGCGCGAAATACGCCAGCAGCGGACCTGAGGTGCCCATGGCGGCGACGGTGCCGAGAGGGGCGCCCGCGTAGACTATGGCGGCGACGGTGGACTTGTGCTTGGCGGGCACCCACCCGGACAGCATGACGTTGAGAGCCGGATAGGCGAAGCCCTGAGCTAGACCGGTGACGATGCGAAAGCAGATAAGCACGCTGGCGCCGCCGCCCATCTTCAGCGCCGCCGGAATCAGCAGAGTGAACAGGCCGCTGACGAAGGTGGAGATCCCGAGGATCCGCTTGGCGCCGAACCTGTCGGCCAGCATGCCCGCTGGTATGTGCGTGAGGACGTAGCCCCAGAAAAACGACGACAGGATGATACCCTAGAAACGACGAAACGATATTAGCAAAAATTGGCGATTGGCGCATTTATTGTAGAAAAATCCAACTGTATCGTCGCTATCGATTGATATACTGCTCTGACGTAAAATACGGGCGTTCAAAATTGTCTGTACAATCCAATATTTTCTGGGGTTAAACGATTGAAAAATTTCCTGACGGTATTTTGACTTAACAATTTTACTTTGCTTATTTTTACTTTGCCACTAGCAGGTTTACAAATGAGCATGCTCGCCATCTAGCGGTCGAGGCTCACACTAGTAACAGTCCGGGCGTCAGCTATGGGTCGAGTATGGATTTTCAGGTCCATAAGGTAACCAAAGCTTTTTATAGGTTTCTTGGTGTGCTGAATCGATTTAGCTTGGTTACCAAGCGTTAAAATTGGTATTTTAAAAGTTATTAACAAATTAATTGTTTATAACTTAAAAAATTTGTTCAAAAAAATCTGAAAAAATTCACACGTATTCTTTGACTAATTCTAAGACTATTTTGTTCTTTGCATTTTTTCGTTTTAGACGTTCCTTACCGAGTTAGAAAATAGCAAAGTTGTTTTTTTACGCACGAATTTGTTCAGAAACCAATCATATTTTTAATCTTTACGATTTTCTAACTCGGTAAGGAACGTCTAAAACGAAAAAATGCAAAGAACAAAATAGTCTTAGAATTAGTCAAAGAATACGTGTAAATTTTTTCAGATTTTTTTAAACAAATTTTTTAAGTTATAAACAATAAATTTGTTAATAACTTTTAAAGTAGCAATTTTAACGCTTGGTAACGAAGCTAAATCGATTCAGCACACCAAAAAACCTATAAAAAGCTTTGGTTACCTTATGGACCTTAAAATGCATTCTCGACCCATAGCTAGCGCCTGGACTATAATGATTGATTTTCATTAATTTTTTGTACAATTACAGCAAAAACTACATTATTTTTAAAATATTAATTTTCAATCAAAATTCATAAATTTGAGTATAAAATTTAATGTTATTATTTATTTAACATTATAAAAGTATCGTAAATAAAATGTAATATCGGTTGATTTAATGTTAATGTTATGATTTACATTACATCTGCGTTTAATTGACGGTTTTCCTTTCTTTCAGGTTTATAGATAAAATTCACATTATTTTTCAAGAAATTGATAAACCAAAAGTAGGTGTGACATTCTACAGAATTAATTAAATGAATTAATAGAGCAATTAGCTATGATTTCGAGACATGAAGCATTTGAATTCAATTAGAAAATCGTTGATCACTATTACGAGAATACATTAAGTAATATGACATTATCATGTGTCAAGATCTCTGTAAAACTAATGTCCCGAAAAATTTCACCGGAAATCAGTGCTTATATATTATATATAATTGCATGGGTTAAAATTTTCTTATATAAAACTTTATCTTAAGCTTTTCCAATTTAGAAATGATCAGAGAGAGAGAGAGAGAGAGAGAGAGAGAGAGAAAGAGAGAGAGGCATCAAATGGAATAATTGCTTTCAGAAGCAATTATATGGTCATTGATCATAATTTTGAAGAGATATGAAGCAGAAACAAAACTTCTTTTTTGGTCTACCTGATTGAGTATTTATTGTATCGATTGAATTGAGAATCTACAATTATTAATTTTCCGATCAAGGATTTTGTACGATTGTTATCGATGTTATCTTAGAGTAAGCGTAATCACAAATTGTTTTAAATTAAAAATTAAATATCTGGTAATAACGATGAGCCGTGTATTACGCATTTTCCAAGATAAAAAATACTTGAATTTCTTGTTATACGAGAAAATTGAGTTTATCTTTTAATTTAGGTAAGGATTCATTTGTTGAAATATTTGTTGCTAAGAGGAAATTTTTCCTTTGAAATAATTTTTTAAGATGTATCATATTTTTAAGTTTTTTTTCTAATTTTCTCGCTCAAGGAGATCCGTTATATCCCAGCTCAAACGAGAAAATTTGAAATAATTCTTAACCGGAGTAACCAATGTCGTTTCATTTGAACTATTCATTTTGCACCACGTGAGAAAAATAATGCCAGCTACACATCTTCGGCAATTCAAACATTACTCATCGCGTGCCGATGGAATATTAAAATATTAAAACTCAATACGCACTCGTTTTTTTTCGTATAATGAAAGATCGCGCGAGGAATTTTTGCTCGATAAAAAGAGTTATTTTCATGCTAATATTAAGTACAAAATATTGTAAACAAACACTTGTTCGTTCGGTTTGCAAGCCGCGCAGTCGTTACAATAACGAACAAATATTTGAACCGAGTCTGATGGATTTGTTTTTCGCGATAAATCGATCGACGACGCACGAAAAACCAATTATCGAAAATTGCAGCGCGCGCACACGACTCCGAAAATTTTTCATTCCGCTCTCGTGCGAGCGCGCGAGCGCTTAGATTACACTGCACCGTCGCGCAATGTTTTTCTCGACAAAAGTATAAAAAAAAAAAGAAATGAAAGAAAGAAAACGAAGCGACTCACGCGAGCGAGGAGAAACTTTGTGTACGTATATCACCACGTGTTGCGCTGTTTCGCACTCATACACAGAGGTAAAAAGTCGCATTCGTGTGCGCGCGAGGTATAGATAAGTTATAATATAGTATAATGTACGCCTCGCACGTGTAACGTACGCGAATGTAAAAAAAACGAGCGGCAAAAATAATATCTCTCTCGTATCGAATTTTTTTTCGGCGCACAAATTGGTACAATTATTACACATTACATTACGTGGATCGTATCGCTAGTTCGACTCACCTGTATCGCTTCATCCCAGTCGTATACTCCTCCTTCGCCAATATTTGGATGTTCTGCGAAAGTCGGGGTCGTCGAGTTTAGAGTCGTGTTGGACGACGTCGGTGGCGGCGCATCGACGAGGTTGTAATCCGGGCATTGGCCGGCCCCGATGGTATCGTTCAGGCTCTCCTCGTGCTGTATGACCATCTGGGTGATGGCAATAGATGGGCATACCCGCACGTTGTACGAGCAGAAAAGACACAAGAACACCATGATAACGGTGACCCACATCTGATTGATTTTGGTACCTGTTGGACACGCGAAAAGACGACGGGTTAATAATAGATGTAAATGACAAAAAATAAAAAAAAAAAATGAATGAATAAAATAAACGATACTCACAGCACGTTGACACTCGCTCAGTCATCTTGGCAATTGTTATCTCGAACTTTTTCTCTCAAGTCACGCTACTGCACACGACTCAAACACGAGTAGCGTCTGTCTCTCTGTATTCACTCGCGAAATAAGTAAACAGAAAAAAAAAAAAAAGAAATACTGCACTGGATGCTTCTTTTTTTTTCAAGCTCGAACGCGACAAACAAACTTTATTAAAAAACGTCGAGACGAAAATAAAACGATGAAACGAAGCTGGCGCTTTGCTGACGAGTGCGTTCCGTTCAAGTCGGAGATCGGCTGGTGTCTGCCACAAGTGTTGCTGCGAGCTCACGAAAAAACCAACGACGGTGTGGGGGTAACAGCCGCGCACCGCTGATGCGCTAGAGTTGTAATTGTTACTATTGCTGCTGCTGCATCCATAGATACACGCGTGCTACTGCGCAGGTGGTAGGGGAGCAAGAATCGCCTAGAGTAGTCATTCGAAATAGTGGGGAGCGTTGACGAGTGAATGAAATCCACTGACCAAAAAAACTCTGAATCTAATAATCTGGGCGGTCTACCAAATCTTGGAAATACTATTGGTCGAATTATAAGTACCTGCGTATTACATCTCCTTGTCTGCCTAATTGTAATGAGGCGCTCGAATGATCCATCATGAGTAGTAGAGGCCACTTTCTCTCACTTGGCCATGCATTCTTACGATGTATTGATGATGTATTACCTATCCTATTACAGCGGTGAAGCGCTAACTACCATTAATTTCAGAAGAATCATCTCGAACTTCCGTCGAACGAAAAATTATTCAAAAACTTTAATGTAAAAATCGAGTCGCGCTCGTCGACGCAGCCGCCTCTGCGCTATTATTATTATGCATTGGCCCGCGCGCGTATTGCACGACGCGATGCACGCGACTCACGCGCGCATCCACACACTGAAACATTTGCATTCGCGTGTTTGCACAAAAACACGCATAAGCACGCACACAGACGCGCAAGAGCAAATTCTCGCCGATTGATAAGCGCGCGAGCGTGGAAAATCATTGACACTGGCGCGCGTGTGTAAGCAGCAGCGGCCGACTCGACGCGGGTTGCAGCACGATGCGTTTTTGTGTGCGTGTATATAGAATAGCGTTTATCACCGCAGCGAGAGATAATATACACTCGCTCGAGAACGAGGCAAAAAAAAATCTTACGCGGAAAAGCCATCGGAGGGGATATATCTTTATCTCTCTGCTTGGAGTCTCTCTTTGGGTTTTACTTGCTCGCTTGTGTACGAATCGCGATGATATCTGCAAAACAATTAGCGCCAGGTCGAAATTACGTACGTAAACATCGGTGTGTATAAAATCGACTGCGCCAACAGGTGCAGCGACGACGACGTTTGCGCGCTACGTGCATTGCTCTTCTTTTTTTTTGCCGTACAATTACGTAACGCGTATATGAGCGCATCCAGCATAAGTCGCGGTCACACCGCGCGATTACGGCATTTTCCGCCGAAAGTGTCGTATGTTTAGCTCGCTCGGAAATGTTTACCATGGGGTCAAAAAAAAAATCCAAACTTAAGGATCGATAGATTTTTTCCTCCTCTTTCTAGCGGTAACTCAAAAAATTCATAAAAATTTATTTAAAGGTTTGATATCGACTTGAATGTTTAAGTCGATTTATCCAAAAAATGTATCCTCCGATTTCAATTTAAACTGCACCAATCGAAAGAGGAGGTAAAAATCTATCGAAAACGATGTTTTCCAGGATAGAGAAATGATAACAACTATTAAAAATATCGACAACAATAGCACGGGACGGCGCGCGCGGACCTGTTTTTTGTGCGCCAACGGCGGCACACGCGCGGCGCCGTGTTTTTGTCTTTTCGTCTCGCTCGTAATCGCTTAAAAAGGGCTGAAAAAATGAAGTAAACAAGTAAATCGATAGATTTTTTCCTCCTCTTTCTGATGGCGTTGTTGAAAAAATTCTCAAAAATTTTTGTCATAGTCAAAACTTGATTTGAATTTTTAAGTCAATATTTCTTCAAGTATTTCAATTGTGACCTCAAAATTAACATTATCAATCGAAAGAAGAGGCAAAAATCTATCGGAAACGATGTTTTCCAGGATGGAGAAATGATAAAAACTATTAAAAATATCGACAACAATAGCACGGGACGGCGCGCGCGGACCTGTTTTCTGTGCGCCAACGGCGGCACACGCGCGGCGCCGTGTTTTTGTCTTTTCGTCTCGCTCGTAATCGCTTAAAAAGGGTTGAAAAAATGAAGTAAACAAGTAAATCGATAGATTTTTTCCTCCTCTTTCTGATGGCGTTGTTGAAAAAATTCTCAAAAATTTTTGTCATAGTCAAAACTTGATTTGAATTTTTAAGTCAATATTTCTTCAAGTATTTCAATTTTGACCTCAAAATTAACATTACCAATCGAAAGAAGAGGCAAAAATCTATCGAAAACGATGTTTTCCAGGATGGAGAAATGATAAACACTATTAAAAATATCGACAACAATAGCACGGGACGGCGCGCGCGGACCTGTTTTCTGTGCGCCAACGGCGGCACACGCGCGGCGCCGTGTTTTTGTCTTTTCGTCTCGCTCGTAATCGCTTAAAAAGGGCTGAAAAGATTATATTAACTCGGAAATCGATAGATTTTTTCCTCCTCTTTCTGATGGCGTTGTTGAAAAAATTCCCAAAAATTTTTTTCATAGTCAAAACTTGACGCGAATTTGTGCGGCGCGCGCGGACCTGTTTTCTGTGCGCCAACGGCGGCACACGCACGGTGCCGTGTGTTTGTCTTTTGGAATCGCTCGTAATCGCTTAAAAAGGGCTGAAAAAATTATATTAACACGTAAATCGATAGATTTTTTCCTCCTCTTTCTGATGGAGTTGTTGAAAAAATTCTCAAAAATTTTTTTCATAGTCAAAACTTGACGCGAATTTTTAAGTCAATATTTCTTCTAGTGTTTCAATTTTGACTGCAAAATTAACATTACTAATCGAAAGAAGAGGCAAAAATCTATCGAAAACGATGTTTTCCAGGATGGAAAAGTGATAAAAAGTATTAAAGATATCAAGATGAATAGCGCGGTGTGGCGCGCGCGGACCTGTTTTTTGTGCGCCCACGGCAGCACACGCGCGGCGCCGTGTGTTTGTCTTTTCGAATCGCTCGTAATCGCTTGAAAAGGGTTGAAAAAATTATATTAACTCGTAAATCGATAGATTTTTTCCTCCTCTTTCTGATGGCGTTGTTGAAAAAATTCCCAAAAATTTTTTTCATAGTCAAAACTTGACGCGAATTTGTGCGGCGCGCGCGGACCTGTTTTCTGTGCACCAACGGCGGCATACGCGCGGCGCCGTGTCTTTGTCTTTTCGATTCGCTCGTAATCGTTTAAAAAGGGCTAAAAAAATTATATTAACACGTAAATCGATAGATTTTTTCCTCTTCTTTCTGATGGCATTGTTGAAAAAATTCCCAAAAATTTTTTTCATACTCAAAACTTGACTTGAATTTTTAAGTCAATATTTCTTCTAGTACTTCAATTTTGACCTCAAAATTAACATTACCAATCGAAAAAAGAGGAAAAAATCTATCGATTTACGTGTTTAAATTATTTTTTCAGCATTTTTTTAGCGAGTCGAAAAGACATAGCCAGGAAAACAGATCCGCGCGCGCTAATCCGCGCTATTCATCTCGATATTTTTAATAGTTTTTATCATTTCTCCATCCTGGAAAACATCGTTTTCGATCGATTTTTGCCTCCTCTTTCGATTGGTGCAATTTATCGACTTAAACATTCAAGTCGAGTTTTAACCTCAAAATCAATTTTTAAGAATTTTTTAAGTTACACCACTAGAAAGTGGAGGAAAAAATCTATCGATCCTCGTGTTTGGATTTTTTTTCTGACTCTTGGTAAACATTTCCGAGCGAGCTAAACATACCACACGTTCGGCCAAAAATGCCGTTTTTTTGCGCGCGGGGTGGCCGACTTATGCTAGACGCGCTCATATATCCGCTATTATGTCCCGATGCAACAACAAAAAAGGAGGGAATAGAAAATTTGTTCATATATTTTTCTATTCGAGCTAGACGAGATAAAACTACAACGACGAGTCGCTACTCGTGCGTACATATGCTTATTTTAATGCGCATATGTGCACAGTTGCGTATAGTATTGGAACTTTCGCTTATATGTGTACACGGAGAATTGAAACATGATCTATTATAGTTAAACTCATTTTTACGAGTACCTTGCAGACATACGAAATTCCAATGCTCAAACAAAATAAATTTATGCACGTACGTTCAAGTATATATAGCGATACGTCGAATCATTGTCAACGCCTTCGAGCGCGCTAACGAGAATCAGAAAAATCTACGAAAAGTTCTACATTTCTACTGTGTTACACGTTAGAACAATGATATTAGATGATTCTTACTTGATGGAGCCATCATAAATCGTATCGAGATGCTTCGCTTTTGAATGCCACGTGAGAGAAAGTTAATCCTATTGTCCCGAGAAATGATGTATCACAGACACATTCATTTACATAATCATAATACCAGATCTACTAGTCATTAAACTGCAATTGGACGATTCTTCGATCGTAATCCAACGCCATCCATAACGAGATTCTTATTACAAAAAAGAGTAAAAATATAATGTAATAAAATTAATGATATTCCTTAACACAAATAGTAAATACCTAACATATTGCTATAGGTGCCCTGATCATGACGCTTCGCATACATAAACTCTTATCTCACCTTACACACACGCCGTAGAGCGACTTTTTCTCCGTACAGCAGCAGCAACGGCACACATATATTAGTTTATATATATTTACAATAAATTCGATTTAAATTGCAAACGATCGCCGTCGATCGCACACTCCCTGGGCGCGAGTCGCCGTTATCAACCATTTTTTTTGTTGTATCCTCCTCCGCCTTCATCGACGCGTCGTTTATGTATGTCACACGCGACTAATTAGCATATAATGAACAGATTGCCAGCGTATGTAACGTGGCTGCCGATCTCGTGCCGTGCAGCGAGGAACACCAACAACAAAAAAGAAACTCGTTTTACGTACTACTGCACAGCTGGCGACGAACGTTTTGGATTGATTACGACGACTCTATCTATTTTTTTCGCTTCACCTGTCTACGGCTCGATTCGATCGTCGAATGTTTTCGAGTTGTGTGTCCGAGAAAAAAGTCATTATTACGCATGGTGTACGAGTGCACATTACATTACATGTAGAGTATGCATTATAATTCAACAATGAGCAATGTCGCTCGCGTATTATATGTTGTGCATCGAGTGGAAAAAATATATATTGCGAATATATATCATACGCGAGGGAAATATCTTTTTCGATACGTGTATAAAATCGCATCGATAAGCTTTTGTATAGAAAATCGTGATAGATGCTTGGAGCCGTAAACGTTTGCATATAACAGACACGGGGCAACGACTTTTTGAAGGTAATAGCGGTGCACTGCACGATCGCGAGCACAATGACACTGGAAAAAGCATTTCCACGACGTTGCGCTGCTTTATTTACTTTTATTGCGTTGGGCTCGATTAGATTTTAAAGTTTAGCGTCGTGAAAATGTTTAGCCTTATTAATTCATGTACTATTAAAGACTGTCCATAATTGATGGTTGTATAATAAATAATATATTTTATTGCTACCTTTTCAACAATGGAGCGTAAACATTAAAATGTAAATAAATTTTTATTATATACATAAGGTAATGTTTAATCGTAAATTGTTTACGTTTATCGTTTGAAATTTATGTTTCTTTTGAAAACAATAAACAATGCACCTTCACTATTTTCCATTCTTAAAGTTTCGTTAACGTTTTATTTACAATAATAAACTCAACGCGATAAAACAATAATCGATATTCGTTTAAAATTTCAATGGGTAAAAAAGTTTTGGTCGAGCGTTTGATCCATGGGTAACTTTTACCATTACCGACTGTCGCTTCTTGCTTTCGGTATACGCTCCAATGGTAAGTGAATCACTAGTCGGTCAGAAAGAGAGTGATTTATCATTTCGTTGCCGTACAGCAGAGTGCGTTGCCCAACTTCGCTGTTTTTCGTTTTTAAAAATTACAAGCGTACACCAAAAGCTCGTATCTCTGAATTTTTACGGAAAAGGCCCGTAAAGAGAAGCTGAGAGGATCCCTGATGGATACATGCAAAAATGTGCTTGCGCTAAAGGAAGTATCTCAATGTACTTACACTTAGATTTGTTAAAGTAATTTTATTAATTCGCTCAATTTTCAATAAATTTAATTCTACATTCCATCTGATATTCTCGCGCTTTTCCTCTTTCAGATTGTTCTCGAAAAAATCATTGCCTTTCTTTACATTGATGATTGCTCGGTCAAATCGGCACACTTGAACAATCATCAGCAATAGTACAGAACCGATTAAAAAATTAAGCCAAGCAAACACAGCGAGAGGAAGAATAGTATAGTGTTTGCTCAATTCGTAATAAGTCTTAGAAATAAAACACACCTGAGAAGTGTCTCTTATCTGCCACACTAGACATCTTATCAAATAGCTAAAACGTCATATTATGGAATCGTTCGAGATAGGCGCAAATAAAAGAAAAAGACAAAACGAATTATCTATCTTAAAATTTCAATGATTGTTTGACTTACACTCCATTCATATGCGTATCAAAATCATAACGTGAATAATCGAGCACAGTTCATCCTCTCTCCCTATCTCTCTTTCTCTCGAAACATATGTGCGCGTATATCATTATCATATTTGTTTTGATTGGATTACCGCCGGATTATAAGTGTTGATATGTCCTGTTGCACGCGAGGAGAGAATCGAAGGGTTGAGTCGGGGCTCTCGAGCAAGGGGGTGAGCGAGATACGGACGCGCACAAGGGATGATGGACTCTACTTTGAAATTAATCGACTGTAAAATATCAGCATACTTTTCCTTCTCGATGAAAATTCATTCATTCATTCGAAGATAAATATTCTCGCGACTGATGATCGTTTTTAGAAATATCGACACTCGCGCATATGCTATAAAGTCGAATCATTAATATCTGCACGAACAACCCCTATCTGTCGAAGCGAGTAATGCCGAGCCGCACCGCGCCTATTACATATTATACACGCACACACACTCGAGAAACAAGTGCAATTTGGCCGTGCCACGATATACGGCTAGATAGATAGATAAAAAAAAACTTTTTTTTTCACGATTCCGAAGGGTTGTTCTTCCCCTCTGCTATAATAGAATATATACATAATACAGACGCGCACGGAGAGTCGAACTCGTGCCTCGACATCATTAAATTCCAATGAGTATGTATGTATGTACACGGGTGCCGTATAAAATTATATGCTCCAGATTTTCAGGTCGACTCCCCGCGCGATGCGCATATGGTAGAAACCTGCTCTCTGTCTCTCTGCACTGTATATATTCTTCCGACGCCTACGGATTAGCCGGATTATCAGCTAAGACTGGTTGTCCTTTTTTTTTCAAACGGGTGTATCACTTGCTGCGTCATAAGCTTATACGGTGTCGCACGCGCCAAGTGTTTGTTTGAAATACGTATTAATTTATTATCCGGACTCGAGTGCGATAATACCCATGAACGCGCGCGCCTTTTTTTCTTCTTCGTAAAAAACAGTTAGTCCTCGTATACAGATGCGTCGTTTGACAAGTCGGGCGAAAATGATCGGGGCGTTTTTATGGATTATTATTTTTTTTAGATCAACATCGACGAATTGATTTTGATCGATTACATCGGGCGTAATATCAATCTACTTTTTCCCTAGACACCCCCCGCGTGGACGTCGTTCTTTATATTTACTTTAACACGGGAAAAATATGTGCAAAACGCGCATAATAATGTAGTGTACATGCTCCCGGCTCGAGCTCGAGGCTCTTATTTATTTACGGAGGACGAGCGCGTCTCGTTGATTAAACGTTGAATTTATCAAACGCGTGATATAATATCCACCGTGGATGTAACGCGTAAACGGGCGAAACACGTCGAATTGTACATCGGTACACATAAACACGGATCAGAGAGAGAGAAAAAAACCAAGAATTAAATTAAACGAAGCGCGTACAATAAAAGCGAGGAATAATATATCCAACGTCTCTCTGTCTCTCGTCGAAGTTAGCATCAGCGAACAGCAGCGGTATAATAAGTACAATAAAGCAACATCATTCGGTACATTTATTTTGCTCATTTCTCCTCTGGTTCTCTCTCGCTCCTGTATGTATGCGTATGTTTATACATAGATATGCTCTCGAGAAGCTCGCCATATCCTCTATACACAAACATACGTATACAAGCGTACGAAATGGAAGTGGGGATATACCTTATACGGCGATCACGCTGGGCCAGTGGCGGGGAAGGCGCACGAGATATACACAACGGAGAGCGGAGGGATAAAAAGAGCTACCATGATGCCTGTGCCAGGGAAGGCGTGACCCGAGGAGTCCCGCGGCAGCCAATCGCCGAGCTAGCTCGCGGGGGATATGTATAACATAAGTCCATCCCATATGCACTGGTCGCCGCATGTGGCCCCTCCACATACATACACACATACACACTCACACTCGCGGCACGTATTAAACGCGTATGATGCTACCGTATATGTTTATACACTGTATTCAGTATGTAACACGCGAAAATAATACGCTATATGGAGCGAGTCGTTGTATACGTATGTATGTAGGTTGAACTTTGAAGAAAATCGTACCCCGATGTATATTATGCATCCTGATATCGATTTCCCTCGAAGGGCGTGTGTTCTTTGTCGCGCGCTGTTCTTGGCTTGATTTCGAAAGAGAGATGATAGCGAAAAGAAAGGATACGATAAGTATCGAGGATTCGTACGATATAATGTGTGTAATAAAAACAAGTTTCGATCGATCGATCGATTGCTAATTTTTAACGACCATAAATTCTATATACGTACTCAATGACCGAAAAATTTGATACACGAATACGAATTACATTCCCGATACATTTTTCGTACGCTCTGATATATCGATGATGATTCATCCCGAGCAGCTCATTCACGGATCACAATGGACGCGCGCGATTCTTTTCGTGCGACATCGAGAGAAGAAAAAAAAGCGTTTACTCAAAGTGCGTAAAAGTAGTCGTATTAAAAATCCTAAACGATTGTCGTAAATGAGTTTCAGAATATTTCCAATTTGTTTCCTCGGAATTTGTATTTGTATTTTTTTTTTTTTGACTCGTAGAGCACGGGGCATATAAAAATCTCAGGAATGCGTTTAAAACGATCATTTTCTTGTACGCATATACACAGGACGGGCGTACGTACGGAAACAGTGAAAAATTCGATGCAATTATACTTTTTTTTTGTATAAAATCTGCGCTTAAAAAATAGACGAGAAATTCCTCTACGAAACGACTGCTGCATTCCAGGCAGTTAAAAAAAACGTACATAAACGTAGTTTTTATTCACGTGTGTGTATATAGCTCTCTAGTCCTCTGTATATAAAGTAAGTATACTGGCAATATATAGGTTGACGGACTATAAATCTCCAAAAGGTGCCTTTGCCTCCAAAAGGTTATTTTGGACAGAAGTTTATTTCTGCCACGATCATGAATACAAATGATGGGATCATATACTGAACTTATTAATCTTTATCAGAAATTATGTTTTACATTAAATAATAGATCATTCATTTATAAGCTGATAAAACTTGATTTCTTTATCTCATATTAAAATAATTATCCTCTCGCAAAAAATAAAGTAGTTCTTACGCATCGTCAATTCAAATAATATGAAAAATGAGTTTTCTCGTAACTGAGAATCGATCGAGCTCTAAAATTACATTATTACAAAAATATATAGAAAGCATAAATCAAAGTTGTGCCAACAGATTGAATTTTCAGCGAATTTTCCAACCAATATTAAACTCCGTGCATCATATACAGCAACAGCAGTAGCAGCGGCTTTTACTACATAGCACGGGTGGTATAGCTGTATGTGCATTTGAGAGCACCGCAAGGGTATTATCCGAGCGTTGAAGCGAGCAACATTTTCTATACCTACGTACAAGCAGCGGAGGCCGCTGCGGAGCACGAGCGTATTTTGTGCACAACGGCGTGTGTCTGTGTATGTGTATTATACGTATAACAACTACCTGCTCTCTCTCTCTCTTATAGTTTCGACCGAGGCTAATAAGTTTCATCCCCGAGCTTGTGAGCACCCAATTATGAACTCGCTGGCTGCGTGATTAAAAATATAATTTTGCCGTCGTCTCGCCTGAGCTGGCTCGTATTATATATAGCGAGATATATAGCACCGAGAGTAGAGAGAGAGAGATAGAGTATGCGAGCTCCGCAAAGTTTAACCCGTGTAGCTATTATTATTCTTTTTTTTTTCTTTTTTTTAAAGCGTACACCATATCGCAGCAGCGATGAAACATTCATTGTCGCTGCTGGCGAGGATATTATATAATTTATTAACTCGACGCGACTCTTTTTCTTTTCGAGTAAATTTTTTTTGCTCGTCGCGTTTTCTTTCGAAGTATTCTTTACTGGGATGGCGTTTGGATGCGTTCATTTTTATAATATTCAAACCTTTTTTTAGAGATATTATGAAGAAATCGAGTTCGTGAACAAAATTTCATTTTCATAGTAGCTCCAGCTTACCTTCAGGAAAAAAATTGACAGTGGTATGTATAACACTTAGATTATTTTTGACAATCAAAAACATTTTTGTATGGCGAATCACATAAATAACTAGCATGATAACTAGCAATAACTAGAGAGTTACTATCTCTGAATTTAAGTACTGTAAAAATATCTAATAAATAAACTTAGACATGCTGGAAAGATTTTTTTTTCGATTGGATATATTGATAAATTTTTTTCTAAGAAAATTGTTTCCTCTTGGCTCAAGGAGACTAGTTAAGTTACAGGAAGAATCACCACTTTCCAATCAATAGTTTTGCTCGCGACTAATTGATAAGTTATCACCCCAAGGCATGAAGCGGAAAATTTCAGAATGAATATCCAAATTTTTCATTACACATGTGTATATGGATCTACTTACTCTATGTTTTTTGCGTTGATTCAATTTTACCGATCGGGAGTTTGTTTGGAAGATAAATCGATGAATGATTTGTAAACAATATAATCATAAGCAATTTTGACAATGTTCCTCGTCAAACTAATCTTGTTTATAATAAAAGCAAATTAGTTTGAATGTTGTCTTTGGAGATGAAACAAGCCTAACAAAAGATAAATTTTACTACTTTAATTTTTGTGACACTAAATAAAAGGATCCACAGTTCAATTTAAGCACTAAAATGGATCAAAGTGAGAAGAAAACCGAAGAAGTTGCCTCGAAAGATAATTTAAGTAAGAAAGACATTGTTGTTTCAGACGAAAAAAGATACGTTTCTGATATTTGTCAAGAAGCATTTCCATTAGAATCAAGCATGATTACACACCGAGAAACCATTCACAATGAAAAAAAAATGTTTGCATGCGGCAAGTGCCATAAGAAATTTCAGTTCCGAAGTCATTTGAGTAGACACCAAATATCGGTACACAAAGGCTGCAAAGATTTTTCATGCGACAATTGTGAGAAGAAATTTGGGAAAAAATCGAGTTTGCTTAAGCACCAAAAATTAGTGCATAAAGATCGCGATGATTTCACATGTAACAAGTGCAAGAGAAAATTTGAAAATAAATCAATTTTACTCAAGCACAAAAAAATATTCCACGATGTTTTCAAAGATTATTTATGTGAAAAGTGTGCGAAGAGATTTAGAAATAAATGGGTTTTGCTCAGACACGTAAAAAAAGTCCACGAAGGTTCCCAAGATTACGTATGCAGCAAGTGCGGGGAGAAATTTCGAAAAAAATCCCATTTGCTCTTTCATCTAAAGACAATACACGAAAGTAAAAAAATATTCACTTCCAAAGTCAAAAAGGATTACTTATGTGAAAATTGCGGGAAGAAATTTGGGGGCATACATCATTTGCTCTGCCATCAAAGGACAGTACACGAAGGTCGCAAGGATTTTGCATGCGATTTATGCGAGAAAAAATTTCGACAAAAAATCAGCTTATTCAGGCACCAAAGAACAATTCACGAAGGTCGCAGAGATTTCGTTTGTCGCAAGTGCGAGAAGAAATTTTCATCGAAGTGGAATTGGCTTTTGCACCAAAAGACAGTCCACGAGGGTCGGAGAGATTTCGCATGCAACAATTGCGAGAATAAATTCGGATGTAAATCTGATTTGCTCAAGCATCAAAAAAATGTCCATGAAGGTCGCAAAGATTACGGATGCGACAAGTGCGATAAAAATTTTACCCGAAAATCAAGTGTGCTTTTACACCAAAAGGTAGTACACGAAGGTATCAAAGATTTCACGTGCGATAGTTGCAAGAAGAAATTTGGAAGTAAATCAGATTTGTTGAAACACCAAAGGTTAGTCCACGAGGGTCGCAAAAATTACCCATGCAACAATTGCGAGCAGAAATTCGGAGAAAAATCAAAATTATTTCGACACCAAAAAACAGTCCACGATGGTCGCAAAGATTTTACATGCGACGAGTGTGGGCAGAAATTTGGAGAAAAAGTACATTTGCTTAAACACAAAGAGATGGTACACGGACGTCGGAAAGATTACTCATGTGACAGGTGCAAGGAAAAATTTGGACTAAAAAGTTCTTTGACCAGACACCAAAAGACAGTCCATGAAGGTCGTAAAGATCACATATGTGACAAGTGCGACAAAAAATTTGGAAGTAAATCAGATTTATTGAAGCACCAAAGGATGGTTCACGAGGGTCACAAAGATTACGCGTGCGACATGTGTGATAAAAAATTTGGATATAAACATTCTTTGCTTTTGCACACTAGAACAGTCCACGAAAGTTGCAAAGATTATGCATGCGACAATTGCAATAAAAATTTTGGGAATCAAAGCAGTTTGATCAGACATAAAAAAACAGTCCACGACGGTCGCAAAGATTACGCATGTGACGTATGCGATAAGAAATTTAAATATAAACGGCATTTGCTTAGTCACCGAAGGTCATTTCATGAGAATTGCAAAGATTACGCATGTGACCAATGCGAGAAAAAATATGGACAAAAACCGCATTTGCTTATTCACCAATTAACAGCTCATGCAGGTTGCAAAGATTTCGTTTGAGACATGCGCGAAAAGAAATGATGATTGACAATTGTAAATATTTATACATATGTTTTTCTAAAATTGCAATAAAAATTATACTGAAATGATAGTTGTATATTACCTGAACCTCGGATGTTCACATATAATTACACTTTTGCACACTAGGGTTGGGGTGTTTTTAGATTTCGCGTACTACTAAATACTGTTCTCGGTTCATTTTTTGAATACATGTATCCTGTAGCTTTTTATGCAACAATTAACTCAGAGTTTTTTTACGTTTTGTTTGGAGATTTGAATGTGCACCAAAGCTTTAGGATAAACTTCAACCATATAATCTTACCTTTACCAGATTGAATGTATAAACTTCCAAAATCGAGCAAAATTAATACAAAATTAAGTGTATCCTCGGTATACGATAATTTTGAAAGCGTGTAATTATGCATGTTACTTACAGATAAATAGTATTAAATGTTGTGACAACATAGTGTATGAATAATTCAATCAGAAATTTAATTGTAAACAAAACATTGTGACATAACGATTTTGACATCGTTCCTCGGTAAACTGATCATGTTTATAATAAAAACCAATTAGTTGGGATGTTGTCTTTGGAGATGAAACAAGCCTATCAAAAGAAAAATTTTACTACTTTCATTTTCGTGGCTCTGAATAGACGGATCCATTATTTAATTTAGGTATTAAAATGGATCAAAGTGAGAAGAAAACTGAAGAAGTTGACTCGAAAGATAATTTGAGTGAAAAAGACATTGTTGTTTTAGACGAAAAAAAATACGTTTGTGATATTTGTCAGGAGGCATTTACACTAGAA
>NW_019641652.1:1430530-1604235 GCF_000599845.2 Trichogramma pretiosum | reverse complement strand
AGGTTATGTATTTTGATGAAAAAAACAAGAAAAAATTTTTTCCAGATTTTTCGAGGCTCCGTATCGTCCTAAAAAAATTATTTTCGTCAAAAAAAGCGGTTTTTTGCTTCAAAACGTGCGTTAGGTCATCTGAAAAAATCTGAAAAAAATTGAGGTTATGTTTTTCAATGCAATAAAAAACTGAAAAAATTTCCGTTTACTATATCGGCTCACATCGCCGTATCTCGATTTTTAAAATTTTCAATGATTTTTTCTGAAGGCCTGAAGCACTTAAAAATTCTGAAAAAATTCAAGGTGGTTTGGATTATTGAAAAATATTTTTGTGAATTTTTTCAGATTTTTTAATTGCTTCATGTCCTCAGAAAAAATATAGATCGAAAATGGACGTTCATACCGGAAGTGGGGGGTAGGAGGGGGGAGGGGGTCTAAAAATTTTTTTTGGGACCTTTTTACCATGTACTATAACATACCAAAAGCGCGTCAAGATCGGTGACATACGTGCGCACGGTTTTGTAAAAAAGTATTATTTTGACCCATATATTTTTCAACAATTCAATAAAAATTGTGCCGAAATGATTGACGTTTTGGTGTTTTCAGATTTTACGCATCACTAATTATTATTCTGTGTTAATTTTTTGGCTACTTTATTTTTAGCTCTTTATTTAATAATCAGCCGAGATTTTTTGTCCATGAATAGTTTGGAGCTACAAACGGGAAAAGTATTTAAACGACTAATGAAACAGATAATTGTTGTTGTTTTTTAATCGTTGAGTTAACCATATCGCTATCCACAGTGCATAAAGTTGTCGTTTTCAATTTTACGATATAGAGGAGTTAACCCGCACATAGAGGCAAAAACGTACCCGAATCAATTGCAGCTACATGAAAACTTGACTGTACATAGCCGTAAATATTAAAATTCTATTTTAACGTTGAACATTTAACATTCAAATTATTTAGAATATTGTAAGGATAATGTATAAATAGATACATCGGGAACTTTATTGTAAACAATATGACCATAAACAGGTTTCACATCGTTCCTTGACACACTGATCGTGTTTATAACAAAAACAAATTAGTTTGAATGTTGTCTTTCCCAATGAAACAATACATGATACCAAAAGATCAATTTTATTCATTCAATAAATAAAGTAGAAAGATCCATCCTTTATTTTAGGCACCAAAATGGTTACAACTGAGAAGAAACCGGAGAATATCGTTTCAAAAGATAACTCAAGGGAAAACGAGATTATTGTTTCAGACGACAAAAAATACGTTTGTGATATTTGTCAGGAGGCATTTACACTAGAATCAAGTTTGTTAGCACACCGAGACACTAGTCACAATGATCAGAAAGATTATGCATGTGACAAGTGCGATCAGAAATTTGAGTTCCGAGGTCTTTTGAGTAGACACCAAATATCGGTACACAAAGGCCGAAATGAGTTTGATTGCGACAAATGTGTGAAGAAATTTGTGAAAAAATCGGGTTTGCTTAGGCACAAAAAATTAGTGCATAAAGATCGCGACGATTTCACATGTAACAAGTGTGAGAGGAAATTTGAAAATGAATCAACGTTACTCAAACACAAAAAAATATTCCACGAAGTTTTCAAAAATTACTTGTGTGAAGTGTGCGCGAAGAGATTCGATACGAAACATAGTTTGCTTTTGCATATAAAGACAGTACACGATAAGCGTGAGCAGAAAATTGGACAAACATTGATAGTGATTAGACACCAAAAGACAATCAACGATTGCAAAGATTTTGCATGTGACAAGTGCGATAAAAATTTTACCCAAAAATCAAGATTGCTTTTACACCAAAAGGCAGTACACGAAGGTCTCAAAGATTTCACGTGCGATAGTTGCAAGAAAAAATTTGGAAGTGAGTCAGATTTGTTGAAACACCAAAGGTTAGTCCACGAGGGTCGCAAAAATTACCCATGCAACAATTGCGAGCAGAAATTTGGAGAAAAATCAAAATTGTTTCGACACCAAAAGACAGTCCACGATGGTCGGAAAGATTTTACATGCGACGAGTGCGGGCAGAAATTTGGACAAAAAGTTCATTTGCTCAGACATCAAAAAACTGTCCATGAAAATCGCAAAGATTTTGCATGCGACAAGTGCGAGAAGAAATTTGGAGCAAAAAAGACTTTGCTTTCACACCAAAAGACAGTTCACGAAGGTCGCAAAGATTTCGCTTGTGACGTGTGCGAGAAGAAATTTGGACGAAAATCGGATTCGATCCAACACCAAACGACTGTCCACGAAGGTCGGAAAGATTTTACATGTGACGAGTGCGGGAAGAAATTTGGAATAAAATGTAATTTGACTAAGCACCAAAAATTAGTCCACGAAGATCGCAAAGATTTTGCTTGCGACCATTGCGAGCAAAAATTTGGAGAAAAATCAAAATTGTTTCGACACCAGAAGACAGTCCACGATGGTCGGAAAGATTTTACATGTGATGAGTGCTGGAAGAAATTTGGACAAAAATCTAATTTGATCAGACACCAAAAAATAGTCCATGAAGATCGCAAAGATTCCGCAAGCCATAAGTGCGAGAAGAAATTTGGATGAAAATCGACTATCGACTATGCTCATACACCGAAAAACTGTACCCACCAAAAGATAGTTCATGAAAGTCGCAAAGATTTTGTTTGAGATAAATATTAGAAGAAATTATGATTGACAATTGTAAATATTGTTTTCATTAACACCTTTGTACACTGGGGTTGGGGTGTTTTCAGATTTCGCGTACTACTAATTACTGTTCTCTGTTAATTTTTTGACTACATGGATTCTGTATATCTTCGTGCAACGATCAGCCCAGTGTTTTTTCACCTCTTGTTTGGAGGTTTGAATGGGGCGAGGATTTAATTGGCTGCTAAATTTTTGATAAACCTCACGAAATGATACGCGATTTCGAATTGATCAAACAAGTACTAGTGAAAGGTTTGGATGAATTTGCTGACAGATAGGTTATTTTTGCTGCAAGAGCCGTGATTGGTAATAACAATACATTCTATCTGAAAAAACTTTCGTGAAACGGACCACTCAAACGGTTTAATTTAAACCAAAAAATATTTACTAAATTTCTTCATAATTAGTAATAGCTCTCATAATTGTATTATAACTGCGTGAACAGCAAATGGAAGATTTCTGTGGAGTCATCACTTTTCGCGAGCTCCAACACCACTGCTTTAACATCTGCACTTGCAGGAACGTAGAGAAACAATAAGTAGTTTTTCGCGCGCGGGTTTTTGTGTGTGTATGAATAATGTTTGAATGCTGCGACTGTCGCTGTGGTTCATCGTTTTCTCATTACTTTCAAACTGCTCATCGTTCGTTAGCCAATTCGTTTGAATTCGTCTGTTAAAAAAAAATCGTTTTTACAAGTGCAAGTTCACGGAGGGAAAAATGTAGAGATATTCCGAACTGTGACCACGGGATTTTTGCAGCGCTGCGTTCGATGCGAATTCACTGTGGTATTCAAACGAACTTCGCAAAGTCAACACCAGAATTTCCAAGAGCAACACGGGATTTTCCCGTGTCACGATCCGAATTATGCTATTAAACCCACCTAAAATCCCATGCAACGCGTGTCTGTCATTTCCATGACGTATTCACTTGGGAATATCTCTACATTTTTCTCTCCGTGTTGAAATTTATCCATTAGCATGATGAGTCTCCCTGTCACAAGGAAAAATTGTATTTATCCAAGATGAACTCGTTTCTGCTATCTCAATAGAACGAGTCTCTTTGAGCTGGGGGTAAACTTTTTTCTCGTTGTATAATTGAAGTATTACAATAGTTTGATTGTATGTAAAAATATTGTTTGAACTTTCTTTTCTATGAAGATAACGTTGATTTTAATCTTTCTAGAATTAAAAAAAAACTTTTCCCCACTCTAACCTAAAATACGCAACTTTGCCGCTAATTTTAGGCTCTCGTAGGAAAAAATAGTATCTCAAACTGGTGCAGATATGGTTTTTTAACAAAACTCGTTACAGCACTCGCCTTCGGCTCGTGCTATAATCCCTCGTTTTGCTAAAAAACCATATGTGCACCCGTTGAGAAATATACTATTCTCCAACTAAGTGCAAATTTCATTTAAAAAATTCTAGTGTCTAAATCATTGAAATTGAATAAAATTGAAAACATTGAAAAAAACTTGAGTAAAAATATTTCAAATAATCAATTAACAGTGATCTAAGAACATCGGTTAGGAAAAATAAAAAATCAACCAAATCTTATTAAAAATTTATTAATAATAAGAGATTCACACGTATGTTAACTTTGTAACTATACATACAATTGTACTATTTTTACAGCAAAATTTTAGTTTTTTATTTTACAAAGTTACATTCTATATTATACGTAAGTAAGTAACTCTCTATATTGTTTTTTTCCACATTACCTCGAGCTTAAATATACACAGAAGTGTAAAATGTTTTTACAAATTAGTATCTCACAATTTTTCACATCTATTTCAAACTTAATTCTAACTATTAAAGACGGCTACTTGTAGTTTTGCACTAACCCAGCCTTACGTTACAATTGTGACTATCTTTACATTCGTTCGAACGTACCACGCGCATCGTTCACACACACACTCATCTCGCTCCTAATTAACGTACGCAACTATCGCGCGTAGAATTGACGGGTGGCAGCGCGGCCCAGCCTCGGCAAATCCGCGTCGTCCAGATGCTCGATGATTCTCTCGCAGGCGGGCATCGGCAACCACTGTTGCCACAGAAAGAGAAGGAACTCGGCCCATCGACGGCTGAATCGGCTCCTCGCGCGCTCGCACATCAGCTGGATGGCCACCGGGTCGCAGCCCTCGAGCGCGTGACTGCCGCGGAACTCGCGGAACAGTTGGCGCAGCCGCCGGGCCGGCAGCCTCAGACAGTCGTGGATCGTCAGGCCGTGACTGGGTACGCTGCGCAGCTGGCTCCAGCTGGCGTCGAGCGAGTCACGCGTGCTCGAGATCTTTCGGGCCAGGCTCGGCTCGAGCACGAGCATCGGCCGGCCGATGGAGTGCATGAGCGGCGCCGTGATCAGATGCACGACGTTCTCGTAGACGATGTCGCCCGTGCCGGGATCCACGAGCGGCCGCACGTGCTTCGCGAACACCTCCATCACGCAGAGGCTGTCGTTGGGCTCCAAGTCGTACTCCCTCGCGACCAGTCGATCGAGCACTTGCAGCGCGTCGTAGAGCGCCTTCAGGTGCTCGGTGACGTAGGGGCAGGCGCGACTCGACTCGACGTAATTCATCAAGAAGGCCTCGGTGGGAAAGACGAAGTGCGCGAGATCGGCGCCACGATCCACCAGCGCCTCGACCGTATTGGGCATGAAATGCGCCACGGCGTAGTGCAGCGCCGTGAAGCCCAAACTGTCCTCGGCATCGACTTCCACCGTCTTCTTCAGGTCGTCGACGACCTCGAAGAATCTCGCCATCAAGCTGCCGTCGCCCTCGACTTCTCTCTTGCAAATGACGTGCAGAGGCGTCAGTCCTCTCTCGTTGGCCAGATTCGGATCGGCGCCCTCCTCTCTCAGCAGCCGCTCGGCCTCGTCGGCGCGTCCCTCGTAGAGGGCCGAGTGCAGCGCCGGATACTCGGCTCTGTGATTGAAACGGGCCGACGGCGTGCGGCGAACCTTGCGAAACTCGAGAAATCTCGTCACGATCTCGTCGCAGTCGAACTCGTAGGCCACGAGGAAATGCGTGCGACCGAACTCGTCCCGGTAGTCCACGTCGAATCTGTCGTAGATCTTGAACAGGCGCAGGACCAGGTCCCGGGAAACTCGCCGCCTGGCCGCGTGATGAAGCGGTGTGGTGCGACGAGTGACTATAATCCTGCGGGTTTCATCGGCCGCTCTGGGCCGCTGCGCGTCCTTGTAGCCGATCTTGATCGCGAACTCGACGAGTTTGCCCCGCTTGTCCATGTTCCGGTTCTTCACGTCCTGCTGGAGAAACCAATCGATCTCTTTTCTGAGAAATACGTCTTGGAGCCGGGGAAGTTGGCCCCGCCAGTTCTCGATCAAGGAATAAATTCGATCGAGCAATCGGTATCGCTGATGCTTCCACTTCCAATTGACATTTTCTCGCAGGCCTCTCAATATTTCCAATGACATCGCGTAATATTCTTTTATATACTTTTATATACTTGGCGCGAATTATATGTACGGCCTGAACGACTCGATGCGCGACGCGACACTGAGCTCGCGCGCAGAGATCGGAGCTGCTAGCCGTTCGTTCGTTCAGCTGCGTGCCCAGCGCGAATTCTCCCGAGTGCCGAGTCGAGCCGAGCGCGCCAAAACGACGATGTAAACATGTCGATCGAGCAACGCCTAAGGCGAGACGAGTGTGTATAACAAGTCTGGCAACGACTCTTGGATATTGTATTTCGATGTAATATTTGATGCCGAACGCGGCACTGTGACCGACTATAGTACGAGTCCTCGTGGCCCGGTCATTGCCCCTTTTCTTTGTGCATGTTTTAATCGTTATATTATAACAACGCAGATGGATTTCTTATTAGCTTAACGCATACAGGTGTAATTAATCCCTACTGTACATGTGATCCTTCTCACAAATCGTTGCGTACGCAGAGTCTCGATCTAATGTTATATGTCGATCCAACTGACCGTAGAAAATTGAATTATAATACGTGGATATTTCAGTGATTAGATAGTTTTGTCCATGATTTTAGTCGATGTACTTAAGTTCTGTGATTGTTGTACCCGACGTTCAGGGTCGTTTCTTAAATTGGTAACTTTAAAATAATTTACACTCCTTTGTTGTACTATTTTAATGAAATCATCGGTCTTAAAATACCTATACGACGTTGTAATGGATTTAAAAATATTTATATTCTATTTCTATTTGTTTAGCACTACAATTTTTATAAACTCGCTATACAGAAATAAGCTCACTATTGTTCAAAAATCGTTTTGATTCTAAGCATATTCACGGCATTTTTTACAATAATTAAAACATTTCGTAATGTAATTATATACAGGGTGCGGCAAAAGTATGGTTACACCTGGAAATTTCGCGGAATAAGCGTAGGAACAAAATCAAAAACCTTGTATCAGACGTATTTTTTGACGAGGAATCCAATGGTGACCTTGAATTGACCTTTAACACAGCCTTCAAGCTCCAGCGACCCAAAATAGCGGAAAATTTCACGTTGAAACATGTACTATATTTTTTTTCAAGGTCATTTTAAGGGCGTTACAGACGTAAATGAAACTCCACTTGAATCTAAAATTAAGTTCGAGTAAGGGCTCGCTTTCTGACTGTACCGCCTACAAAATAACCTTAAAAAAATTTTTTTTACGCTAAAATATGTATTTTATTATTTTTTGCAAAGTCATTTTAGAGGCGGGACAATTAGAAAAAAGCCCTTACTTGAACTTAATTTTAGGTTGAATTGGGGTTTTATTTGTGCCTGTAACACCCTTAAAATGATCTTGAAAAAAAAAACCAAAGTACATATTTTAAAGTAAAATATTCCGCTCTTTTGGGTCGCTGGAGCTTGAAGGTTGTGTTGAAGCTCAAATTCAAGGTCACCATTGGATTCCTCGTCAAAAAATACGTTTGAAAAGAGGTTTTTCATTTTTTTCCTACACTTATTCCGCGAAATTTCCAGGTATATCCATACTTTTGCCGCACCCTGCAAATATAGTTATATATGAGTATCTATTTACTCAATGTTTTAGGTCTCGTTGACTCGATCTTTTCCGTCGGGAGATTTTTAGAGTACTTGATATTGTAGCGACCAAAAACTCCTCAAAGAAATCGTTATCAAGTTAGAATTTTAAATAATTTTGAATGTTGTGATAACATATTGTATACATAATTCAATAAGAAATTCAATTGTAAGCAAAACATTCTGACCTTGACATCGTTCCTTGGCAAACTGATCATGTTTATAATAAAAGCAAATTAATTGGAAAGTTGTTTTTGGAGATGAAACAAGCCTATCAAAAGATAAATTTTACTACTTTCATTTTCGTGGCTCTGAATAGACGGATCCATTATTTAATTTAGGTATTAAAATGGATCAAAGTGAGAAGAAAACTGAAGAAGTTGACTCGAAAGATAATTTGAGTGAAAAAGACATTGTTGTTTTAGACGAAAAAAAATACGTTTGTGATATTTGTCAGGAGGCATTTACATTAGAATCAAACATGATTACACATCGAGACACATTTCACAATGAACAAAAAGATTTCGCATGTAACGAATGCGATAAGAAATTTGAGTTCCGAAGTCATTTAAGTAGACACCAAATATCAGTACACAAAAGCCGCACAGATTTTTCATGCGACAATTGTGAGAAGAAATTTGTGAAAAAATCGAGTTTGATTACGCACCAAAAATTAGTACACAAGGATCGTGAAAATTTCACATGCAACAAATGTGAAAAGAAATTTGAAAATAAATCAACTTTACTCAAGCACAAAAGAATATTCCACGAAGTTTTTAAAGATTATTTGTGTGAAAGGTGCGCCAAAAGATTCGGAAATAAACAGAGTTTACTTTCGCACATAAAAACAGTCCATGGTGGTCGCAAAGATTTTGCAGATGACAAGTGCGGGAAAAAATTTAAAAAACAACCGCAAACAGTACACGACGTTTTCAAAGATTGCCGATGTGACCATTGCGGCAAGGAATTTGGATATAAAAGTAATTTGCTCTTGCACATAAAAACGATTCATGAGGGTCGGAAAGATTTTGCATGTGACGAGTGTAAGAAAAAATTTAAACAAAAACCACATTTGCTTTTACACCAAAAGACAGTTCATGAGGGTCGGAAAGATTTTGTATGCGATCAATGCGAGAAGAAGTTTGGACAAAAAGGTATTTTGCTTCAGCATCAAAAGACAGTACACGAAGGTCAAAAAGATTACGCATGCGACAAGTGCGAGAAGAAATTTGGATACAAAAGGATTTTGCTTATGCACCAAAAGACAGTTCACGAAGGACGCAAAGATTTCGTTTGTCACAAGTGCGAGAAGAAATTTTCATCGAAGTGGAATTGGCTTTTGCACCAAAATACAGTCCATGAGGGTCGGAAAGATTATGCGTGCGCCAATTGCGAGAAGAAATTTGGAAGGAAATCAGATTTGTGGAAGCACCAAAAATCAGTTCACGAAGGTCGTAAAGAGTACGTATGCGACAAATGCGAGAAGAAGTTTGGACAAAAATCGAGTTTGTTCGTACACCGAAAGACAGTTTATGAATGTCGCACAGATTATGCATGCAAACAGTGCATGAAAAGATTTAGCAAGAAATCGTATTTGCTGTTGCACGTAAGAACAGTCCATGAAGGTCGTAAAGATTTCGTTTGTGACATGTGTGATAAGAAATTTTCACAAAAATCGGGTTTGCTGTACCACCAAAAGACGATTCATGAAGGTCGAAAAGATTACGCATGTAACAAATGTGAGAAAAAATTTGTATTGAAATTGAATTTGCTTATCCACCAAAGGACAGTGCATGAAGGTCGGAAAGATTATGAATGTGACCATTGCGAGAAGAAATTTGGATTAAAATCGAATTTGCTTATCCACCAAAGGACAGTCCATGAAGCTCGCAAAGATTTTGCGTGTAATTATTGCGAGAAGAAATTTGGACAAAAATCGCATTTGCTCAAACATCAAAAGGGAATTCATGAAAGTAGCAAAGATTTTGCTTGAGGTAAATGCGAGAAGAAATATAAATGATTGACAATTTTAAATATGTATCGATTCTCATACATATGTTTTTCAAAAAATTCAATAAAAATTGTGCCGAAATGATTGACGTTTTTGTATTTTCAGATTTTGCGTATTACTAATTATTACTCTCTGTTAATTTTTTGGCTACTTTATCTTTAGCTCTTTATGCAACAATCAGCCGAGATTTTTTGTCCACGTCTAGTTTGGCGATACGAATGAGAATAGTATTTAAACGGCCAATGAATTTTTGATAAACCTTACGATATAAGCGATCCTGGCACTTTCAAACCGCCAAAGCTACCTTAAAAGGTGTAATAATCATCGGTCTTATAACACCTATATGATGTTGAAATTGATTTGAAAATATTTATATTCATTCTATTTTATTTTTATTTTTTCAGCTCTACAATTTTTATAAACTCGCTATAGGGAAATAAGCAGCTATTGTTCAAAAATCCTTTTAATTCTAAGCATATTCACGACATTTTTTACAATAATTACAACATTTATAGTAATGTAATTTTTATAATGAGAGTAGCCAATAAATTCGTTATAATTTCTGTCAACTCCCTATATGCTGAAGCGAGAGAAAAAAATTATATCCTGTGGCCGATTACGGAGTATGCCAATCACGTCATCACGTGGGTGGCAACTTTTAAATTGAACATCATAATTTTTGATTTTATGAGTGTATAAGCATCTATTTACTCGATGTTGTATGTGTTAACTTAATATTGTCAATTGGAAGTTTTTTTAAAGTTCTTGGTTTTGTGAGGCTTAAAAACTCCTCGAAGAAAACGTCACCAAATTAGAATTTAAAATAATTTTGAATGTTGAAACTACATAAAGTATAAATAAATCAACGGAAATTTAATCGTAAACAATATAATTATAAACGATTTTAACTTTGTTCCTCGGCAAACTGATCATGTTTATAGTAAAAACAAATTAGTTTGAATGTTAGCTTTCCCGATGAAACTTGAAGATAAATTTTACTTGTTCAATTTTCGTAGTACTAAATAGAGAAATTCATCGTTTGATTTCGGCTTCAAAATGGATATAATTGAGAAGAAATCCGGAGAAATCGTTTCAAAAGAAAACTCAAGCAGAAAAGAGATTAATGTTTCAGACGAAAAAAAATACGTTTGTGATATTTGTCAGGAGGCATTTACACTAGAATCGAGCATGACAACACACCGAGACACAATTCATAATGATCAGAAAAATTTTGCATGCGACAAGTGCGATCAGAAATTTGAGTTCCGAGGTCTTTTGAGTAGACACCAAATATCGGTACACAAAGGCCGAAATGAGTTTGATTGCGACAGATGTGTGAAGAAATTTGTGAAAAAATCGAGTTTGCTTAGGCACAAAAAATTAGTACACAAAGATCGCGACTATTTCACATGTAACAAATGTAAGAGGAAATTTGAAAATAAATCAACTTTACTCAAACACAAAAAAATATTCCACGAAGTTTTCAAGAATTACTTATGTGAAATGTGCGCGAAGAGATTCGATACGAAACCTAGTTTCCTTTTGCATATAAAGTCAGTACACGATAAGCGTGAGCAGAAAATTGGACAAACATTGAAAGTGATTAGACACCAAAAGACTATCGACGATTGCAAAGATTTTGCATGTGACAGCTGCGAGAAAAAATTTGTAAAAAAATCAAGTTTATTTACGCATCAAAAATTGGTACATAAAGATCGTGAAAATTACTCATGCAATAAATGCGAAAATAAATTTGAGAATATATCAACTTTACTCAAGCACAAAAAAATATTCCACGAAGTATTCAAGAATTATTTATGTGAAATGTGCGCGAAAAGATTTGGGAATAAAAGAAGTTTGCTCATACACATGAGGACAGTACACGATGGTCACAATGATTTCGCATGTGCCAATTGCGAGAAAACATTTCGTAATAAAAGAAATTTACTAGTGCACATAACAACAGTTCATGAGGGTTGCAGAAATTTTGCATGTGACAAGAGTAAAAAGAAATTTAAACAAAAACCACATCTGCTTTTACACCAAAAGACAGTCCACGAAGGTCAAAAAGATTATGCATGCGAAAAGTGCGAGAAAAAATTTGGAACAAAACAAGATTTGTCAAAGCACGAAAGGACAGTTCACGAAGGTCGCAAAGATTTTGCATGCGGCAAATGCGAGAAGATATATGGGTATAAACATCATTTACTCCAACACCAAAGTACAGTCCACGAGGGTCGCAAAGATTTCGCTTGTGACAAGTGTGAGAAGAAGTTTGGACAAAAATGGACTTTGCTTCAGCATCAAAAGACAGTCCACGAAGGTCGTAAGGATTACCCATGCGAAATTTGTCAGACGAAATTTGGACAAAAATCGACTTTACTTTTCCATCAAAAGACGGTCCATGAAGGTTGCAAAAAGTACATATGTGACAAGTGCGAGAAGAAATTTGCAAAAAAATCTAGTTTGCTCTACCATCAAAAGATAGTACACGACGTTCGCAAAGATTACGCATGTAACAAATGCGAGAAAAAATTTATACTAAAATCAGATTTGATAAGGCACCAAAGTACAGCTTATGAGGGTCGAAAAGATTATGCATGCGGCCATTGCGAGAAGAAGTTTGGACAAAAATGGACTTTGCTTATCCACCAAAGGACAGTCCATGAAGGTCGCAAAGATTACGGATGTGACAATTGCGAAAAGAACTTTGGGTATAAACATCATTTGCTTGTTCACCAAAGGACAGTTCACGAAGGTCGCAAAGATTTCGCATGTGACAAGTGCGACAAGAAATTTGGATTGCGATCGACTCTGCTCTTACACCAAAAAACAGTCCATGACGGTCGCAAAGATTTTGCATGCGATTATTGCGAGAAGAAATATGGGCAAAAATCCCATTTGCTCTGCCATCAAAAGATAGTCCATGAAAGTCGCAAAGATTTTGTTCGAGATAAAAGCGAGATGAAATGATCTTTGACAATTGTAAATATGGCCGATTCTCTGTGAAATCGAATGGCCAAAAAAATTTTTTTCCTGCAAATATGAAAAACTTGCTGTTCCCGATGTCAGAAATGTCCCCAAATTTTATTAGAATTTTGGGACCATCTATCACTCTTTTTCAGGGGCCCGAAGTTGGCCATTTTAGGGTTTTTTTGAAATTCATGAAAAATCACAAATATTCAAATAATCCCTGGATCAGGGTAGAATGATTCAAAAGTAAAAGTGCCCAGCAACTTTTTTGTTGGAAATTGTCCAAATTTTCAGAAAAAAAATATGCCAAAGTGATTGGAGCCACCCAAAGAGAGCATAGTGGGAAAACATAAAAAAAAACACAAAACAAGAAATCTACTCGAGTTCGAACCGGACTTTCATTTCCTAAACTATGTGAAAAGCTTCCTAAAGATGTCAACTAATGCCTGATAAAGTTTTGTAATGGGTCTTAAAGTTTAACGCAATGTAGACAACAATGTGTGGCGAAAAACATGCAAAAAAGGCCTGAAAATGGCTGTTTTTGGTGATATTAGGCATTTTGGGCCTATTTTTGACCTTTTTTGCACGTTTTTCACCCCACATTGTTGTCTACATTGAGTTAAACTTTAAGACCCATTACAAAACTTTATCAGGCATTAGTTGACATCTTTGGGAAGCTTTTTACATAGTTTAGGAAATGAAAGTCCGGTTCGAACTCGAGTAGATTTCTTGTTTTGTGTTTTTTTTTTATGTTTTCCCACTATGCTCTCTTTGGGTGGCTCCAATCCCTTTGGCATATTTTTTTTCTGAAAATTTGGACAATTTCCAACAAAAAAGTTGCTGGGCACTTTTACTTTTGAATCATTCTACCCTGATCCAGGAATTATTTGAATATTTGTGATTTTTCATGAATTTCAAAAAAACCCTAAAATGGCCAACTTCGGGCCCCTGAAAAAGAGTGATAGATGGTCCCAAAAATTCTAATAAAATTTGGGGACATTTCTGACATCGGGAACAGCAAGTTTTTCATATTTGCAGAAAAAAAATTTTTTTGGCCATTCGATTCAATAAAAATTGTGCCAATTTAAATTACACGTGCTTTGTGACTTTCCAGTTTTTCACTTCCTAGGTGCAAAATATATATTTATCCATATCATTTTTCGTTAATCGAATTTTGCGATTTTTATTTTGTTGCTAAAAATTAAAATTGTTTGCCAACAAAAAAAAACAATACAAATATTGTATTGTAATAATGCAAACTTCGCACACTGTTGCCGAAGGCTCAAGGCTGACATATGTTAGAAACGTATCCACGTGTAATCATACCTATTTCCACTTCTAACGAATCGTTACATATGCTGCGAATCTAATGTTTGGATTCTTCGACCTCGATTTAACTACTCTCAATTGAGAATTGAATTCTACGTTGATGCAATTCTGCTATCGGCAGCAGCAGTAGATCGACTTAACTCCAATGATCAATTCAATTTTTTTCCTAATTTTGCCTTGCTCGAGATTATAGCGAACTTTGAGTAACAATATTTTTCTCATACTCTTTCGACTTGCGGACAGTCAGAACAACAATTAGACGCAAAATTATAATTTTTGCGGGTCTTTCTTAGTACATTCACGGAACGAATGGTATATGACCGTCCTAGCACCTGGAAAAATTGAAAAGTCTCAGGGCATGTGTAAGTAGCAGTTGAGTCTAGGTAAGCCTAAATCTTAGCTAATTGCAAGATTCAAAAACGAGCTCGGTCAAGCTTTCATTTACTCATACTCTTCACTTAATATTTTGAGCTTCAAGATCGACTGGCAGGTGGCGCATCTCAAGGAAGTTACCCTCGCAAGTGATAAACCATTTTTTATAGCACTAATAGAGCTACTTCTTAGTGCTACTTCTTATGTTTCTTTTGATAAATAATCATCCTCTTGATGGTTATTTTGATGGTTGATCGCATATACGTTCCTATTATTAGTTTCAACTCGTTGTTCCTACTTCAGATTCTTGAACGTCTTACCTACCTGTAAATAAATTCGTAATAATTATTTTGACTCCCTTTACGCCGAGCGTGAGAGAAAAAAATATCTCCAATGGCCGATTACGGAGCACGCCAATCACACCATCGTGTGGGGGCGGAACATTTTTGAATGAACATCAACATTTTTTTATATATGTTTGTACATGCGTCTGTTTACTCGATGTTTTAGGCGTTAACTTGATATTGTCCGTCAGCAGTTTTTTTAGAGTACTTGGTTTTGAAGGCCTAAAAACTCCTCGAATAAATCGTCACTTAGTAAGAATTTTAAATTGTTTTGAATTTTGTAACAACATAGTGTATGAATAAACTAATCAGTAACTTGATTATAAACATTGTGATCACAAACGATTTTGACTTCGTTCCTCGGCAAACTGATCATGTTTATAATAAAAGCAAATTAGTTGAAATGTTGTCATTGGAGATGAAACAAGCCTATCAAAAGATAAATTTTACTACTTTTGTTTTCGTGGCACTAAAATAAAGGTATCCATCGTTTAATTTAGGTATTAAAATGGATCAAAGTGAGAAGAAAACCAAAGAGGTTGGCTCAAAATATAATTTAAGTGAAAACGACATTGTTGTTTAAGACGACAAAAAATATGTTTGTGATATTTTTCAGGAGGCGTTTGCATTAGAATCAAACATGATTATACACCGAGACACAATTCACAGTGAAAAAAAAGATTTCGCATGTAACAAATGTAAAAAGACATTTCAGTTCCGAAGTCATTTAAGTAGACACCAAATATCGGTACACAAAAGCGGCAAAGATCATCCATGCGACCGGTGCGAAAAGAAATTTGTGAAAAAATCAAGTTTGTTCACACATCAAAAATTCATACACAAATATCATGAAGATTTTACATGTAACAAGTGTGAGAAGAAATTTGAAAATAAATCAACTTTACTCAAACACAAAAAAATATTCCACGATGTTTTCAAAGATTATTTATGCGAAAAGTGCGCGAAGAGATTTGGAAATAAACGAAGTTTGCTCTTACACATAAAAACAGTCCATGATGGTCGGAAAGATTTCGCAGATAACAAGTACGGGAAAAAATTTAAAAAACAATCGCAAACAGTACACGACGTTTTCAAAGATTGTCGATGTGACCATTGCGGCAAGAAATTTGGATATAAAAAGAGTTTGCTCTGGCATATAAAAACAATTCATGAGGGTCGCAAAGATTTTGCATGCGATCAATGCGAGAAGAAGTTTGGACAAAAATGTATTTTGCTTCAGCATCAAAAGACAGTACACAAAGGTCAAAAAGATTACGCATGCGACCATTGCGAGAAGAAATTTGGACAAAAATGGATTTTGCTTCAGCATCAAAAGACAGTTCATGAAGGCCGCAGAGATTTCGCATGCGACAAGTGCGAGAAGAAATTTTCATCGAAATGGAATTGGCTTTTGCACCAAAAGACAGCCCATGAGGGTCGGAGAGATTACGCGTGCGCCAATTGCGAGAAGAAATTTGGAAGGAAATCAGATTTGTGCAAGCACCAAAAATCAGTTCACGAAGGTCGTAAAGAGTACGTATGCGACAAATGCGAAAAGAACTTTGGGTATAAACAGCATTTGCTTGTTCACCAAAGGACAGTTCACGAAGGTCGCAAAGATTTCGCATGCGATCAATGCGAGAAGAAGTTTGGACAAAAATGTATTTTGCTTCAGCATCAAAAGACAATCCACGAAGGTCGTAAAGATTTCGTATGTGACATGTGTGATAAGAAATTTTCTCAAAAATCGGGTTTGCTATACCACCAAAAGACGATTCATGAAGGTCCAAAAAATTACGCATGTAACAAATGCGAGAAAAAATTTACACTAAAATCAGATTCGTTGAAGCACCTATACGCAGAACATGAAGGTCAAAAATATTTTGAATGCGACCATTGCGAGAAGAAATTTGGATTGAAATCGAATTTGCGTATCCACCAAAGGACAGTCCATGAAGCTCGCAAAGATTACGAATGTGACAGGTGCAAAAAGAAGTTTGGAATTAAACAGCAAATGTTTGTTCACCAAAGGACAGTTCATGAAGGTCGCAAAGATTTCGCTTGTGACAAGTGCGACAAAAAATTTGGACAAAAATCGCATCTTCTCAAACATCAAAAGGTAGTTCATGAAAGTAGCAAAGATTTTGTTTGAGATAAATGCGAGAAGAATTATTCATAATTGACAATTTTAAATATGTATAGATACTCATATATATTTTTTTTAAATAACTGAATTTTCACATGAAAATCTTTTAAATCCTGTCGTCTTCGGTACAAATAAAGCGTCTATTGCTCCTTCTCTTAATGTTATGATGGTTCCAATTTGTGAAATATGATTTAAGTACAAAAAATGGCGACTGGAAAACGAAAATAAAAAGGAAATTTTTCGATGCTTTAACTCAAAAACGATGAATTCTTAGAATTCATCAAAAAACTCATAAATCAGCAAAAATTTTTCCTCAAATCCGTTTACTGGACCCCAATATTTTAAATAATTTTTAAATTTTGATGAGCCAAAGCCATGAATATTCAAAAAATCTGTTGCATAAATACTAATTCTTATTCTACATCCAAGCTCAAATAAAGTATTATTTCATCTCATTTAGATAGCCGTGCTTTGCAAAAAATGCACGTAGGACAATTGAAGTTAAACGGATTTAAAAGTCTTGTCAAAACCTATAAATTAATGGGCTCAGAATGTTTCTACATGACCTTATACTAAAGTGAGAAGTAAAATAGCAAATACAAGAAAAACTGATTTTTTCGATCCCTTATTTGTTGAAATTAATTAGTAAATTGATGATTAGATATCATAATTTATGTAACTGTAAAGCGCTTGTAGAGACCTTTCGAATGGTATTTTTAAAATTCTGATACGAACTTTATTGACTGAGCTATGAAACTTTGAAATTTACTCATTTTTTATTTATTTATGGCAAAAGTAATTGAACGGCAATGTATGTATATAAGTAGATAGTTATAAATAGATATTTACTCGATGTTTTAGGTGTTGTTAACTTAATATTGTCCGTCGGGAGATTTTTTGGATTAGATTGAAATCGTCACCAAGTTAAAATTTTAAATAGTTTTGAATGTTGTCACAACATAGTGTACGAATAAATCAATCAGAAATTTAAGTGTACACATTGTGACCAAAAACGATTTTGACATCGTACCTTGGCAAATTGATCATGTTTATAATAAAAGTAAATTAATTGGAATGTTGTCTTTGGAGATGAAACAAGCCTATCAAAAGATAAATTTTACTACTTTCATTTTCGTGGCACTAAATAAAAGTATCCATCGTTTAATTTAGATATTAAAATGGATCAAAGTGAGAAGAAAACTAAAGAAGTCAACTCGAAAGATAATTTAAGTGAAAAAGAATTTGTTGTTTCAGACAACAAAAAATACTTTTGTGATATTTGTAAGGAGACATTTACATTAGAATCAAACATGATTACACATCGAGACACATTTCACAATGAACAAAAAGATTTTGCATGTAACAAATGCGAAAAAAAATTCGATTTCCGAAGTCATTTAAGTAGACACCAAATATCGGAACATAAAAGCTGCAAAGATTATCCATGCGACCAGTGCGAGAAGAAATTTGTGAAAAAATCGAGTTTGATTACGCACCAAAAATTAGTACACAAGGATCGTGAAAATATCACATGCGACAAATGTGAAAAGAAATTTGAAAATAAATTAATTTTACTCAAGCACAAAAGAATATTCCACGAAGTTTTCAAAGATTATTTGTGTGAAAGGTGCGCTAAGAGATTCGGAAATAAACAGCGTTTACTTTTGCACATAAAAACAGTCCATGATGGTCGGAAAGATTTCGCAGATAACAAGTGCGGAAAAAAATTTAAAAAACAATCGCAAACAGTACACGATGTTTTCAAAGATTATCAATGTGACCATTGCGGCAAGGAATTTGGATATAAAAAGAGTTTGCTCTTGCACATAAAAACAGTTCATGAAGGTCGCAAAGATTTTGCATGCGATCAATGCGAGAAGAAGTTTGGACAAAAATGTATTTTGCTTCAGCATCAAAAGACAGTCCACGAAGGTCGCAGAGATTTTGCATGCGACCATTGCGAGAAGAAATTTGGATTGAAATCAAATTTGCTTACCCACCAAAGAACAGTCCATGAAGGTGGCAAAAATTTTACATGCGCCAATTGCGAGAAGAAATTTGGAAGTAAATATAATTGGTTCAAGCACCAAAAAACAGTTCACGAAGGTCGTAAAGATTACGCATGTGACAATTGCGAAAAAAAGTTTGGATATAAACATCATTTGCTTTACCATCGAAGGACAGTACACGAAGATCGTAGAGATTTCGCATGTGAAAATTGCGAGAGAAAATTTGGACAAAAATCGCGTTTGCTCAAGCATCAAAAGATAGTTCATGAAAAAAGCAAAGATTTTGCTTGAGATAAATGCGAGAAGATATAATGATTGACCATCATAAATATGGATAGATACTCATACCTATATTTTTCAAAAATTCAATAAAAATTGTTCCGAAATGATTGACGTTTTGGTGTTTTCAGATTTTACGCATCACTAATTATTATTCTCGGTTAATTTTTTGGCTACTCTATTTTTAGCTCTTTATCCAACAATCGGCCGAGATTTTTTGTCCACGTCTAGTTTGGAGCTACGGAAGAGACGACTAATGAATTTTTGATAAACCTTACGAAATAAGTGATCCCGGAATTCTCAAATCGCCGCAGAGCCACCTTAAAATTGCTATTATAATGAGAAAGAAAACTTCGATCAACGCGGTATTTTAGACAATTTGTTCTAAATGATTCGCAAAGCACTTCACGAAACTCAAGCGATATTTTTTTCTATCCGCTATATTACATATCGATCGCATACCCGGACGATAGCATTTTATTTCGTCAAACTTTACCATTATTTAATTGTTTTTGCGTGTACCCCTCGAGTACACCGTGGAAAATTTCATATTACAAGCGGAAGAGAGAAAAAGAACGAAAGAGAGCTCTCACTTATACAAACACGGAGAAAATGCGCAACACTATATACAGCTCCTACTGCTGTTGCTGCTGCTGCTGCTGCTCCGCGGCGATGATAGCGTTAGCTCAAGTACGCGCGCCGACACACCCACGCGCGGGCGTTTATAATACCTACGTATCTTCCTGCCTCTTTCTCTAAATATACTATAAGTTCGGTGCACGGCTGTACGTACGTTGTGCGCTCCGGAATATCTAATAAGCGCCCCCGGAGTTTATAACCGAGTTAGCGAAATCAGGAGCGAAGGAGACTGTCTGTATACGCGCCAGACGAAGCTTATACGATATAGTCTCGCGTATTAAGCTCGCAGCTATAGCCGAGCTTGCGTTGTAGAGGTATATACGGTACATAGCTCGGGCTGATTAAATTACAGAATGATCGGGCGGAATTAGAGATATTAAATTTTGGCCGTGCGAAAATGCGCGAGCATAATATCTCTTCGTTTTATTTTCCTTTCTTTCGATATAAAAAAACGTGCAATTATTGTCCATTCCGTATCAGCTATAATATGGTTCGAAATTGTTTTTCTCCTTCCGTAAGTGCGATCGTTGTAAAAAAAAATAAAAAATCACGAACGAAGTGTTACAGATCGATCTGTGCGCGCCGCGGTGTCGCGAGAGCCCGGCGCATAAGCGTTCCGAATTGGGGATATATATCAACGCCTATGTACGCAAAAGTACACAAGCCCCGACGATCGTCGCTTCCGACTCCGTTAAAGAGACATTATTAAAAATTTTCAAGTGCTCCATATAAACGCGGTATTTATCATACGTACGCGAGAAGTGAGGAAGCTTAAATCTCTCTCTCTCTCTGCCTGTGCATGAGTTTATGTTCGATGATACGCGCACAGCGAAACGAGCACTCGAGAGCTCGGCATGAGAGAGAGAGACACTTATGGCGTGCGCAGCATGCGAACTGCAGAGCGAGCTATACCCGATGTAAGTGCGTTATATCGTGCTTTCGAGCTTCTCTCTTTGATCGGGACGCGCAGAAAATTTCATCTTCGACATAGGAGTGTAATGAGTGAATGCTTTGTTCGTTAGTTTTTTTTATTCTATAGCTAAGAAGGTATATGCCCCTATTTTCGATCGTGTCCTTATTTTCGGTCAATAATTAATATTAACAACTTAATTGTACGTTATACACCGAAGGAAATTTTTCTCATGAGAAAGTTATATAAAGTCTATAAAAGTCTTGAAAGGTCTTAAAAATGTTCGAATTTCATACTTCTGATTAAAAGAGTTTTTAAAAATTCATAAAACCTTGAGGAGACTCAATTTCTTGTCAAAAATGTTAAATTTTTTTTTCATTTTTTTTATATTGTTTACATAGTTGCTCGTACAGTTTTTTCACCATGACTTTTGACGAGCGTGGACACCAATAAAATAAGTCTTTAAAAATATTTATCAACACTTAATAACTCTTAATAATTCACGACAATTATTGTCACTTGTAAACATTTTTTAAAATTAAATAAGCGATTTCTTACCCGTGTAAATAATTCGGAAACAAAATATCAGATTTCATATAAATTTATTTATATCCTTTAAAACTCTTATGAAGTTTTATTAACTCTTAAAAATCATGATACAAAATCCGAACATTTATAAGAATTTTTAAGACTTATTCAGATTTTTAAAGAGTTTTTAAGAATTAAAGGGTCGATGAAGTTTCCGTAGGAGTCAGAAAATTTTTTTTAATAATTGGCTGAATGAATCGAACATCTTCAACAAAAATACATTATTCAGATTCAGATATCAAGTTTCAATCCTATATAAAAAATTGATTCAAAGTTGACCGAAATTAGGGCCTAACTGATCGAAAATAGGGGCGTATATACCTTACATCGATTTTATATCATCGAGGTAATAACTATATCTTCTAATGTAATTAGCGTGCATGCACGTACTCAACTAGTTTTCAATTACGACGTGTGCACAACGTTAACAATTAATTTTATCCGGAAATCATTGCTCGGCTAAATGAGGTAAATAAAAAAAACATAAATCATCGAGAAGGCGATAAATTCAATTCTTAAGATATACGGCAATATTGGTGTCGTGTCCTATAAGATATAATAAATATACTATACAGCTAATTATCTTCAGCATCGGTTGCATCGATCGTCGCAATGTAGCTGCTCTAATCGATGCGGTGTCTGCAACTGCTCCGGAACTTATATACACACATTTCAAATGCCCTCTTGCTTTGCTTTTTTTCAAGCGACGAACGACATTAGTAAGTTTCCCTATCGTTGCGCAGGAAGTAAACTCGCGTGCATACTCACACATATCGACAGACACATCATTCGAAAACATGACACGGTACGATACCCTTGTAATACGGATTTTCCTTGGCGCCAGTCATTAACGAAATACATGTGTGTCAACGATGTAGGGTTCACGCCTACTCGAGTGTTGCTTCCTTTTTTTTCTCATTATGATGATGTATGGTAACGTTGCTAAAAGTGCACCTTATCTATATGTACTGGGCGTCCAAATGTCAATGATGTATAAAACGAAGGGCGCGTGGCGTTCGTATCTATACGCGTTTTTAAATTCTATTCACGATTCCCTGCAGTAGATTATCACTCGAGAGCGATACTTATAGCGCATGATGTATTCGAAACCACTTCCTAATCCACTTTTAATCGAACGAAAAAAAAAGTAGGTTGGATGAATTTTAAAAGACTCCACGATGCTTCCCCGTGAATTTTTTTTTATCTCGTGCGCGTCGAGATCTACGAACGACGGAAAAAAGAAGTACGAAAAAAAATAAATAAATAAAACCCCGAGGGAATCCGAATTCGCTAATGTATATACGTCGAGCGCGGAGAGGAAAAACAAAAAAGTAATGAAAATAAAAGCGTACATTGAATCATCATCGTTATGTGTACAGATCGTGTGTACCTGCTAAGAAGCCATCGGGGCAATAAAAACCGAGCAAATAGCGCGGAGACGAGTGAGTCGAAGAAGACAAAATAAAAAAAAAAAGCGAGATTCAAAAGCCGCGCCGCCGATCGTGCGTCGGCCGACAGCAGCAGCGTGCAAAGTCGTAAAAAGGTGACTCATTAATATATCCCATTAAACGTGCAAATATATACAAAGAAATGATCGGGTCGTGTCGCGCACGCTCGGAAATTGACATTATGCGGCGTATTATATTAATGTATGTTATTTAAAAATCTCATAAGGCTACCGTTCGACACGAGCGACGGATAAGGTGTAGCCCCGCGATTGTGGTCACGTTGACAGCTCCGATACTCGTGTATTTACGCGGGGAATTAACACGCGGTCACTAATATTATGATACACGAGTCTCGCGGCACTTGTCTATCGGCTATTATGGCTGTATTCCAAAACATTATGTCGTGTTATTAGCGCTAAATGTTTATTCGACTCGCGCTACGCTCCGTCTTCTTTTTTTTTTTTTTTTTTTCATTGCTGCGCGTTTGCAGTCGGTCGTCTCATATTATACATCGTACAAGCGTGAAGAAGCGGGACATAAAAAATATCATTTTTATTTGTTTTTCTTTATAATCATCATATTATACGTTGAAAATTAGATTGGAGATAGAAACCATATTGATTGATAACGTATACCACGTTGGTCATTACGATACAAGATACGCTGATCTATAGTTAATCGAAAAAACCACGCGATATAATTTTTTCATTTTCTCTGTTTTATTAAGTCAGAATTACTGGAAATTCTAACAATCAATAAACACCTATTTTTTCGTTTTTCAAATATCTAATTTAAAACTAATTTAAAACAATGAGCGTGACGTTACGGTCATAGTAAAAATAACAGGAGGAACTATAATTGTGACGTCACACTCTTTATGTTTAAGTGATCATATCTTCGTTAATAATTAGTTAATTGAAAAATGAAAAATTAGGTGTATAATAATTATTAGAAATCTATATTGCGGACCTAATAGATTTTTTCATGAGTTATGCGAATTTTACGATCGTCACGAGTCAAACGCGTACTGTCGAGTATCCTGAAAAATTAACGACTAAAAAGTACTATTGAGTAATCGGCTTCTACGTTGTAAATTTGCAGAAAGTCCTTCAACGGATTATGCGGAGAGCTTTTTCCTAATATATATTTTTATCGAGAACTTATTTTCAATCAATTCAACGTAATCTCAACGCTCTTTAACTGATGCATTGTTATTGCCTGCGTTGAAAGAGTTGAGCAAAAAATAATTTAACATTATACAAAACGACAACACAAAATAATAATTTTGAGAAGCTTCCTCGGTAAAAATGCTTATTCAATGTTTAATAATGAGCATTTAATTTAATGAGCATTTATTATGTTTTATCATACAATAATCAAAAGCTTATAAAATTGTAAATGTATAAAATTTATCGTCTCAGTCTTTATTGTCTAAATGTTGGCTACATTTCAGAGCAATCAGTATTATTTAGTTTTACCAATATCGTCAATTCTATAAAAATTGGAATAGCGCTTGTTAATATAAATATCGTAAAATGAAACGCAACATATTGCTTCATGATCAAGTCAATTGTTTTTGAGAAAATGATGCCAACAAAAGATTAACATGCCTAGGATTTCAGAAAAAAATTGAAAAATTTGAATATTGGGCTGTCCTGGCCAGGAAAGCTGTTAACAGAGCATTCATGACAAATGTCGATTTTGAACACATCCCGAAGCTTCCTCAAGACGGAAGTCGATGCCTCATGAGAAACCTTTTAATACACTTCACAGCAAATGCACGAGGCATGTTTAAAACCAAGCTGTACACATTTTTGTTACATATTCATATATGATCGTAGACACTCGAAATTTCGAGCATCTACGATTATAGAGCAAGGTACACCTACTATTAGGTAGATATGAGGAGGGGACGAGATAAAACTAGCCTACTAATCTAGTCCGATATACTTAAATCAAAAGTACGAGCCAGCAGTATAAGTTTTTTCTTCAGTGGGTCATAGTGGTATTTAAAAATCCGAAATTTTGTGACTCTGTTGTTTCAAAAACCAATTCCTCTATTTTATCCTGCACTTTATCCTTCCAAGCTGACTTTATTTCAAACTTAAAAAACAATAGTTTTATGGATGTTTCAATTGTAGACAATCAACTTTTTTGCTTTACTTAATTTAAATAAATACCCAAATATATTCTTAAATTTTTAGAAAATAAGGTAAAAAAAAATTTGTAATTAGTAAGCAATTATATTTTATAATTTGTAAATTTGTTAACAACGAAACGTTTTCACACAAAGTGCATTATATCAATGGAAATTTAGGAAATAGAACTCATATGATAGCATAGAAATTTTCCACATATTAGGTAGATAAACTGTATATTATAAGTATATAAGTATATAATTTTATAAATTAAGCTGAGCCCAGTCAACGAAGCTTCGGATTTATTCAGTTCAGTCATTTGTGCACACCTCGTAGTCATAAGTGTATCTCTATCGACACTTGATTTTTTTTCAAAGGCAAAGCGCAAACGCGCTACGTGTTTTGAGTGTGTCTGCATATTATTGACATGATTTTTTCCTGCTCTTGAAGAGAGTCAACAGTGCCACGTACTTTTTTTTTTTTGGTAAGAAATATTCATGGCTGTTGTTCTCATCTCCCTCGAAAAAAAGTTTATTGCTTCCGCTCAGGATTTTTATGAATCAATTCATGGTAAGCTCAAAACGATAATTACTATATAATGTGGACTGAGCATATAATATGAGTGAGAACTGAATTTTTTGTTATTTTGCAGTGCTCGAATAGTTATGGGGTTTTACTTATGGTACACTAGATTGAATTATCTGATCCTGTTATGCATTGGTGGCGGTGAACATTTTTTAACAAAAAAGGGATGGAGATGGTGAAGCCAACCGAAATTTTCAAAAAGTGTGATTGAGAATTTGATTTTTGGGTTGACTACGACATCTCCTTGACAAAAAGAGACTTAAAATTAACTATAAAGTTTCTGTTAAAACCATTAAGTATTTAATAAACCGTTTTGTGTTTTTCATTATATTGTAATAAAAATCATGAAATAGTATTTCAATGAAACATTAATTGTATAATATCACGTTCATAATTGCTACTTCTATTCTGAAGAGGGTAGGAATAGCTTACCGAAACAATGATATTAATAACATTAACCATTTTGTTCTTATAGAAATCGAAAAATCCCTTATTTTTATAAACTCACTTATATTTAACATAACTGTCATTAACTTCTTTCAATTATTTGGATGCCAAACAAGCGGGGTATTTTGAAATTTAGATGACAAGTTTATTTAGTTACTAATTATTATTTTTGATGCAATAAATTCTACAACTGATGAATTTATTATAGCACTTATCGTGAACTGATAAAAGAGCTTGACAAGCCTCCAAATTATTGATCGAAGGCTATTTAGAATTGTAAGCAACATTGTGATAATTAAACATTTTTATTGTACTTATAATTTCAGAAGAAAAAAAATAATTGTGTATTATGTTTACCCTATGAATGTCTATAATGATCAATTAACCAATACAAAGATTTCATTGTTAATAAATATACATAATGAAAAATAATCTCATATAACTATTTTATGATCAGGTCATGGGATTGAATGTGGGGATTTTTATTTCTAGAGAAAAAGGTTAAATAAATAATCGTATAATTGCCCGATCTTGTTAGTCATGATTTGACGTTGAGCGAAGACTTCAAAATACCTTCGTCGGTGAACTTGAACGTTTTGATAATGGTTAATATTTACTAATATACATATTTTAAGATAAACAATTTTAAAATTGTTTTAATTTATTTTCCACATTTTTTAAATATTGAACTTTCAATCAAATTTTATTGGAATTTTCTATATCATTCTTTAGCGAAAGTCTAAAGTTTACATTTTTCTAAAAGTTCTAGTTTCTGCAAATTTTACAAAAAATTCTTATATCGCCACCAAGTGATTTAAGAATAAAATTGCCACAAAAACTTGTTTATGGGAAATAGCTCAAATTTCCAGAAATACAAAAAGTACTCTTCAAGAATCCAAGCACTTGTGACTCTTATTACAATAAAGAGAAACATCAAAATCAAAGGAGGAGTCCAGTTTTAAAGGTCACAGGTATTAAAATTAAAATTTCGTAATTTTTTTGTCTTATTTGACATTACAAAATCGCAAGTATACTTCGTATCATGCAACCATTAGGGGAATTCCATCATATTTTTAAAACGTTCAAAATAGTATTCGTGCTTTTTATTATTTTAAAAACATCTTCCACATTTTAAATCATTGTTTGCTCGTGCTAATTTAAAAGTTATACATTTATTTAATTTTATTGGCCTCATTTTTACTCAATTAGTAAAATAAAATGGATAGCTACTATTTTCAGTTTCAATTTCTGTCGACGCGTGATTCAATAGGTATTAGTATTTCATTGAAACTCCAGGCTGCACAGGGACAATTTAATTGTCACAGCATCATCGAAGCTCTCATCTGGCCGCTCCAAAAGCCACTATTCGTAATTGAATGCAAATGTACCTATATGGCTTGGCATTATTGTCGCTTGTATTTCGATGCATTTCCCGAGCGTCTCATTTGACCATCTGCATCGGTCAATTGAAAAGATAGTAAATACATGGTAAATTGTAGCCGATGCTACCGCCAGTTGAATTGTTTCAGTTCGACTCTCTGAACGAAAGTTATTTGAATATGACCACGTTACAAAGTAAAATTATGCAACTTCAATTTATTCGATAATTTGGCATTCTTCTCTAAATTTTTCGAGTACTTAAACTACATCGATTATTAGTAGACGATCGACGCAAAAATGTCTTAAATATTTTAGTTTTAAATACTGTTATAAAATAATGAAACTTATTTATTTATTTTTTCAAAAACTTATTTTAGAACTAATTTTTGTCCAACTAAAAAATTTCTTGGGTATAAAAGGGCTATTAGAAGAAAAATATATTTACCAAAAATTTAAGTATTTTTAAAAAATAGTGCATGGTACATGGTTTATACAATGTAGTACAGAAACGTGTTTTTATGTGGTTATTGAATGTTCAGCCGGCGCGATGCGCGCATAAACCACGCTTCTTCTTCTTTCTCTGGCTATATTTCGCTAAAATCAAAAAATTGTCTTCTAGAAAATAGCTAGTTCAATTGAAAATTTCCTTCCGTTTCAATCTAGACTATTTTAAAAAATCTTGAAAATATATTTTTTGATATATTCAACTTTAAAGGTTTCCCGACAATTTGCTCGGGAAAAATGGAAAATTTTCAAAAATCTGACGCCCCCATCGGAAAGCTGAGGTGGTTTTTCATCGAAATAATAGGGTACATTTTTTTCTAGGTGCATTTAGGTACTTTTACAGTGAATTAGAAATTGTGAGATTTCGCCTAATAATGCCACGCGGGCGAGCCATTGGAGACTTGACGTGAAATGGCTTGAATTATTGTTGAATCGCGAGTCCGTCACGAATTAACTTCCTACCATACTGCTTCAGAATCAGTCCAAGGTTTTATTTCAATTCTAGGGGATATCAATAAAAAATTCTAGATACTACTTTGATTAATTTCAAATTTCATTGTCAAGTTCTGGCAAAAATCATCCAATTCTAGTCGCGTGTTTTTTTAATACGATCGAATTTTTTCATCAAAAGTATTTTTCTATATTTTGGAGCTGATCGTGTGAACGAAATTAGTGCTCGATGTTCAAGTCTGTGCATCACGACACCTAGCCTCGTGCGCATCGCTTTCTAATCGACATATAAATATAGAAATAAAAAAAAGATTACTTATTTCAATATAAAATGACTTTATTTAATTTTGACAAGACTGTCACGAGATCAGATCGATAACTAATCGTTGTCTCGTCGTCAAGCGTCGGTTTCGATGCAGCTTGGCTGAAATTGACTAAAAGCCTCGCTTGTTCGACACAATACCCCCCCCCCTTCTTTCCCCCCTCCCCTATATCTCTTATTCGCCACATAAATGTGAGTAATATAATCGCATTAAGGCCTCCACACTTAAAAAATAATAGCGAGCACAGGGGTCCAGTGACGCCACTGTTTCTGGCTGTGACCGCTGTACTCGCTATTTTTTTTTCAATTATAGAGACCTTTAGAGTGACACATTTGGTATTATCGTGAGATGAGTCACACATTGTTTTAACATCTACGTAGACTTCTTTTCTAGAGTCTATACAGTGATAGTCTTAGATGGCATATTTGAATCTGCATCCCGTATCTCCATACACTAACATTATTGTTTAATCACTTCTATGAATTTTCTAATTTTCCGATAGCTTGTGGCATTGCAGTTATATTTGTACATTAGCTGATACAAAATTGTACATGATCTGATACAAAATTGTCTTTTCATGAATGAAGCTCTGATTGTCATTGATAAGAGGTTTAAGAACAAATAAATTTCTAGATTTTTCTAGTCGATGAAATCGAAAAAAAAAAGAATATTAATAATTTTAGATGGCCACAACTTTTCATAATATAAAGTTCAAGTTATTTTAATACTACAGAAAAGAGTGCCATAAGTCGCACATTCTGGCACCGCTACGCTCGCATCACACTCGCATACGCTCGTGTGCTAACCTCACTTCGCGTTACCAGAAAGTGCGACTTATGCATCGGAAAAAGGGGCGTAAATGTGAACTTAGTGCAGTGCTATAATACTCGTGCCATGGGGACACTTTTCGGCCCAGCTATTAGGGCCCAAGCGCAGCGAGACTACGTCGTGCCAAAAAGTGTTACTTATGCCACTAGTATCATAAAGTACTATTTCGTATTATTGCATACCTCATCTTTTCGATTTTCGTGTACTGTACTTGGATGATTCAACAAATCTGATGTTCGTGTAAATTTCTTCTCACAATTGACACGTGTGTCTTTTGGTGTTAGGGCAAATTTTTCATTGTGAATTGTGTCTCGGTGTGTTATCATACTTGATTCTAACGTGAATACCTCCTGACAAATATCACAAACATATTTTTTGTCGTCTGAAACAACAATGTCATGTTCACTTAAATTATCTCTTGAGGCTACTTCGTTGGATTTCTTCTCACTTTTATTCATTTTGATGCCTAAATTAAATGACGGATCCTTCTGTTTAGTGCCACGGAAATTGAATAAGTAAAATTTATCTTTTGGTTTTATGTTTTGTTTCATTGGGAAAGACAACATTCAAACTAATTTTTTGTTATTATACACACGATCAGTGTGTCGGGGAACGATGTAAAAATTGTTTATGGTCATATTGTATACATTATCCTAAGAATGTTTTAAACAATTTAAAATTCTAATTAAGCTACAATTTCTTAAAGGAATTTTTGGGCCTTTTAAAACTTAGTACTTCCAAACGAACTCCCGATATCCCCCGACAACATTGAGTCAACGCAAAAAACAACAAATGTATAATGAATAATTGTTATATTCATTCCAAAATTTGCCACCCTCACGCCTGTCCCATAACAGGCCACTGCGAGTTGATACTTATCAAAATTCATAATTATCAAAACTACTTATTGGCAAGTAGAGACTCTCCCTGTCACAAGGAGAAATTTCACTTGTCCCAAGTGAAGTCATAACTGTCGTAACAGAGCCATTCCTCATTAGCCCGAGATAAAATTTTTTCTCATTGTAGAAATAAATCTATGCGTAACTTTAAATAGAATTTTAATATTTACGGCTATGTACAGTCAAGTTTTCTTGTAGCTGCAATTGATTCGGGTACGTTTTTGTCTCTATGTGCGGATTAACTCCTCTATATCGTAAAATTGAAAACGATACCTTTATGCACTGTGGATAGCGATATGGTTAACTCAACGATGCCCTTTTTCTCTAATAAAAAAAAAACAACAAAAATTATCTGTTTTATTAGTCGTTTAAATACTTTTCCCATTTGTAGCTCCAAACTATACATGGACAAAAAATCTCGGCTGATTGTTACATAAAGAGCTAAAGATAAAGTAGCCAAAAAATTAACAGAGAGTAGTAATTAGTGATACGCAAAATATGAAAACACAAACACATCGATCATTCCGGCACAATTTTTATTGAATTTTTGAAAAATATATGTATAAGTATCTATACATATTTATGATTGTCAATCATTATATCTTCTCGCATTTATCTCAAGCCAAATATTTGCTACTTTCATGAACTACGTTTTGATGTTTGAGAAGATGCGATTTTTGTCCAAATTTTTTTTCGCACTTGTCACATGCGAAATCTTTGCGACCTTCATGAACTGTCCTTTGGTGAACAAGCATTGTCTGTTTAACTCCAAACTTCTTTTTGCACCTGTCACATTCGTAATCTTTGCGACCCTCGTGGACTGTCCTTTGGTGGACAAGCAAAGACGATTTTAATTGAAATAACTTCTCGCAATGGTCGCATGCAAAATATTTTCGACCTTCGTGTTCTGCGTATAGGTGCTTCAACGAATCTGATTTTAGTGTAAATTTTTTCTCGCATTTGTTAAATGCGTAATATTTTCGACCTTCATGTATCGCCTTTTGGTGGTATAGCAAACCCGATTTTTGTGCAAATTTCTTCTCACACTTGCCACAAGCGAAATCTTGGCGACCTTCATGGACTGTCCTTTGATGGACAAGCAAATTCGATTTTACTCCAAATACCTTCTCGCAATTGGCGCATGCGAAATCTTTGCGACCTTCGTGGATAGTTTTTTGGTGCTGGAGCAAATCTGATTTATATGCAAATTTCTTCTCGCAATTGGCGCATGCGAAATCTTTGCGACCTTCATGGATAGTTTTTTGGTGGCGAAACAAATGCGATGTTTGTCCAAATTTCTTCTCACAATTATCGCATGCGAACTCTTTGCGACCCTTATGAATTGTTTTTATGTGCAAGAGCAAACTACTTTTACATCCGAATTTCTTGCCGCAATGGTCACATTGACAATTTTTGAAAACATCGTGTACTGTTTGTCTTTTAAACTTTTTCCCGCACTTGTTATCTCCAGAATCTTTCCGACCATCATGGACTGTTTTTATGTGTAAGAGCAAACTTCGTTTATTTCCAAATCTCTTCGCGCATCTTTCGCATAAATAATCTTTGAAAACTTCGTGGAATATTTTTTTGTGCTTGAGTAAAGTGAATTTATTTTCAAATTTCCTTTCGCAATTGTTGCATGCAAAATCTTTGCAGCTTTTGTGTACCGATATTTGGTGTCTACTTAAATGATTTCGGAACTCAAATTTCTTATGGCACTTGTCGCATGCAAAATCTTTGCGATTTTTGTGAGCTAATATTTGGTGTCTACTCAAATGACTTCGGAACTCAAATTTCTTATGGCACTTGCCGCATGCAAACATTTTTTTTTCATTGTGAATTGAGTCTCGATGTGTTATCATGCTTGGTTCTAGTGTAAATGCCTCCTGACAAATATCACAAACGTATTTTTTTTCGTCTAAAACAACAATGTCTTTTTCACTCAAATTATCTTTCGAGTTAACTTCTTCAGTTTTCTTCTCACTTTGATCCATTTTAATACCTAAATTAAACGATGGATCTTTCTAGTCAGAGCCACGAAAATGAAAGTAGTAAAATTTTTCTTTTGATAGGCTTGTTTCATCTCCAAAGACAACATCCCAACTAATTGGTTGTTATTATAAACATGATCAGTTTGCCGAGGAACGATGTCAAAATCGTTATGTCACAATGTTTTGTTTACAATTAAATTTCTGATTGAATTATTTATACACTATGTTGTCACAACATTTAAAACTATTTATCTGTAAGTAACATGCATAATTTCACGCTATCAAAATTATCGTATACCGAGGATACACTTAATTTTGTATTAATTTTGCTCGATTTTGGAAGTTTATACATTCAATCTGGTAATGGTAAGATTATATGGTTGAAGTTTATCCCAAAGCATAACCTTTCAAGCGTACTCAATTATGAGTACTATGACCTTGATAGGATCATTAGAAACAAACCATTCGACCTTTTTTCGAAATTTAAACAATTATGGAGGTAGTGACGTTGAGTTTTTTCGAATATTTTGATTTTTAACCGCTTGATGTCCATTTAAAATAAAAAATGCAAAAAAAAAAAAGAAAAATATGACATTTTACAACTTCAATAACGTCGATAAAAAGAAAATATTGCAAAAACTAAATATATCTCGGCGTCGCTACCTCGTGAAATGAGGTGAAAACATGTGTGAAGATTTTAGAACGATCAGTCCATTCGTTTTTTGAATTACGATATACACCGACTCGAAAAATGCAATCGTTCAAGAAACGCGTTTAAATATTTTGATGCCAAGAAACGTGAATTTCATCGTCTAAACATTACCTAAAGGGACATCATCTAATGCATCTAAATCGTGTTTTTGCTGTTTTTTTCGTGATGCTGGACCTTTTTCATTAAATCCATGTAGTCTCCCAATAGAGAAGAGATGTTATACGTGCCATAGAAGCCAAAAATACGTAAAAATAAGTACAAGGTACAAAGTAAATTAAAATAGCCACAGCTCCGTCAATTTTTCTCGGATTAACGTAATATTTCAACACAATATTCTCGAAGGTATGGACATTTGAATAAAATTGAGAAAATTGAAAAACTGCAATATATAACTAATTGCTAATGCCATCCAGCAGTACGATCAGCGTTGTAAAACGACTCGTTGAAATCTCACTCCATCGCACTTTCGGTCGTACAATACGATTAAAATCTCGCCTCTTTCATTCATTCGAAATAAAGAAAGAGAATCACCTTCGCGCGCTTAATGCCCGCGCCGTTTTAACAACCCCCCTCGCACGGAGCTGGCGCGTAAAGTCGCTCGACGATGCGCCCGTGTATATACAGCCCGACAACGACGCGATACAACGCGCCGGTCCATTTCCCTTCTTTTTTCCTTTCCACGCCCATAAACGCTCTTATTTTCTTTTAACGCAACGAAAAAAGAAAAGAGAAGGTAAATAAGAGAGAGAGAGGTAGGTTAGAACTTTTATACGGAAAGGGTGCGTGGCGGGTTTCTTATTAGAGTGGAAAGTATGTATATCGGTATATTTCAGTATTTTCCTAGATTATCGACTGATACTTGATATGACACCTGAAAAGAATTTTTTTATATTATATTACCAGCGTACGTGATAAGTCTTATATCGGTAAAAGAAATGACGAGAATCGCCCGAATAAATTATACAAAAATGTCGAATTATACAAACTCGTGTTAAATATTATTTACGACATCTATCGTTACACGTTTGTACGACGGTTATCATGATCCAATATCCGGATGTTGAAAACAATATTAAACCACATAATCACTCGAAATCAAAATGAAAATTGAAGGTGTGGCCGGTGTCATCCGGTCGGATCTAGTTGCACACGGACACACACTAAACCCCCTGCGCTTAATTAGAACCATCGAGTGATTCTGTGTAATGATGAGCGTGTGATTGACGCGTATTGTTCCATACTCATTGCGTGTCCACGCGAGTCGGCTTCGCTGCGGGGGAGAAGAGAGCAGGGAAGAGGAGTGTTAGTTTGTGGTCAAGATCAATTGATGCACGGACACGAGCTCAGTTGTTTTCTCGGGTACTTAGGAAACACAATGAGGGCAGGCGTTACGATACACACGCGGTGCTCGGTGTTTTACATATACGTGACGATTCAAACGTGTGAAACTGTAATTCATGAGAGACTGTGTGTGCGTGGGCACACTATTTAGTCTGCGGTTAGAGAACTGATCGATGCATTATCGAAAGCAATAATTTTTACGTAAAAAATGCTGGGCGGTAAACGTAATTTATATGCCCAATAGTTTATTTTTCTAAACGAGGAATTATAGCCGAAGACGTGTGCCGTGACTAGGTTTGTTAGCAGACCATGCCTGCCACAGTTGATAACAATTTTTTCCCCGCGAAAGCTTAAAATTGGCGGCAAAAGTTGCGTATATTATTTTAGAGCAAGAATAAGTTCATTGCCGTCTACCTTGACAGGTCAATTATACTTAATTAAATCGGATTCATTAGTAACTAAGCATTTTAGCTAACGTAATGATTTTACATTACGTTCATTACATCAATGTAATCGTAGTTGTTGCCTCAATTTTTAAACTCTTAACGCTAATTAGCCGACTTATCTCGATTCATCATATATCAAAGTCGATAACAAAGTATTCTATTCGTGTTTTTGCTGCAACTAACTTATTAATCGCCTTACTTTTATCAATAAAAATTGAATTTCTTTAGATACCATGTTCCAGATTTTTTCCTAATAATTTACAAAAAAATGATAATAATGACCTACCGGACAGTGTGAAGGATTCACGTGTTTCGGACATGCGCTTGATTATTTTTTTAATCGGCTCTAAGAAAGTTTTTTCTTATCATCGTTGACTCAACTTTTCCAAGTGGTCGAATTTTCATTCTGTGCATAGATACACAGTTTTTTCTTATCATCGTTAACTCAACTTTTCCAAGTGATAGAATTTTCACTCTGTGCATAGATATACAGTTATTCGTGCAGGAACTTTTTCTCGTACCTCGAAAATGAAAAATATTAACATTATTAATCCATTTACGAAAATGTTAAATAAACAGCAACGAATGATCTGTATAATTTTACTCAACTGCACTTATGGCTCGACTCTGAGAAATATTATTAATCTTTCAATTAGACGACGATTCCAATCTCGTTTACGCACCCTACGGAGCTCTAAATACGAATCGTTTCACGGCCGAGCAGGTAAGATTCTTACGTTCGTTCACACCTATGATACAATACGTGTAATAAGCCGAGATCAAATCCACACGAAAACGATGACTCATCGCGTATGAATAGCCTCTAATATGACACACGGTTACACATAATATGATTAATGAGGTATATATATATATATATAACGCGCTTGAGTGTTGAACGAGTCTTGACTCTTGTTCTCGAGTGGATATAATATGAAACGGAAGAAAAAGAAAATCAGCGCTGCCGTAAGGGATGAATTCTTATACACACTCCGTAATAATAGCGATGACGAAGCCTCGAGGATCTCGACGACTACGGATGTGTTTTAAATACATCTATACTATAATAATGTATACAGGCCTCGGTTCATTATTGTCGCATCCGCGCGGAAGATGAGTATCTGCGGTTATACCACACACACACACACACGAGCGAAGACGGAGAGACGCAGAGACTCACCATCTCCCCTTCCTATAGGCCATGCATTGGCTTGTGCAGTAAACGATGGGCGTGGTTCCAGAACACGTTTCTTGTGTCTCGAACACGCTTTTGGTCATGGCACGCGCTCGTGTGGAAAGAGGGAGGGATATAAACGGGTAGAAGGGGACCCACGAGATATTTCGTTTATATAGAATCTCGAAGCGAGACCGCGACAGTCTCAATCGAAGCTTCGAACTCGTACGACGACACAACACACACAGTATCATATCGCAACTCAGCTTACACACGTACAGCTTACAGTTATATCTCTCTTTCTCTGTTCTCTATGATTAAAGTGCAGTGCTTGTGACTCTTTGGTACATCTGAGATGCGGTCTATCAGTGCCTATTTACACGGTGATTGATCTCTATCGCGTGTTCAGTTTGTGTCGTAATAAAAACGTGTGTGGTGTCGTACGCGAACGACGATACGCGCCAAACGAAAAAATTGTGCGATTACTACAACTTGTGCTTAGTGCGTGTGTGAGCGCGTCTCGCCACCACCGCAAGCATCGATTCTCGAAGCTCTAAAAAGAAGGAAGAAAAAAAGCTCGAAGATAAAAGAGAGATAAGTAGCGATGCTGAGGAACGGTTTCGATCGGACGATGTCGCCCTACGAGTCCCAGCAAGCCAAGAGCCAGTCGGCCGCGAACGGAGTCGGGGCGACGACGAGCAGCAGCGATCCCGACGCTGCGGTCAACTCGGCCGGCGAGTCGCAGCCGGAGTCGCCGCCCACCAGTCCACCCCAGAGCGAGACCAACAACAACAACAACAATAATAACAATAACAACAACAACAACAACAACAAAAGTGAGTTTCGTCAATTATTTATTGCACTCAATTTTAAAGGAAAAAATCGCGATGAGTTGGAAATTATTCGAGCCGCGATAATCCTACCGTCAATTCGTCTGTTTACATTTCGCTAATCTCTCTCTGCGTATAGGTCCGAGCACCAGCCAACAAAGCTGCGGCAGCCAGAGCCAGAGCCAAAGCAACAACCCCATGGATCCGAATCTGCGCCGGTACCGCACGGCTTTTTCGCGCGAGCAGCTCGCCATGCTCGAGAAGGAGTTTCTGCGCGAGAACTACGTCAGTCGGCCTCGGCGCTGCGAGCTCGCCACCAGCCTCGGCCTGCCCGAGTCCACCATCAAGGTCTGGTTTCAGAATCGCCGCATGAAGGACAAGCGCCAGCGCGTCTCCATGGTCTGGCCCTACCCGATGTATCACGACTTCAACATGCTGCTCAACACGCAGCAGGGCCAGCAGCTGATGAGGGAAGCGGCGGCGGCCTACGGTCAGCATCCGGCCTATACGGGACTGCCCCCGGCGCCCCATCATCATCATCATCCGCATCATCACGGCTCTATGGCTCATCATCACCTGGCGCCGCAGCATCTCTATCCGTCCCACAGGGGTGGCCCCTATCCACCCGCGACCGTAGCGGCACTGGCCCACTCGCAGATACAGCGGGGCATGCAGCACCAGCAGCAGCACCAGCAGCCGCCCTATCCCCTGATCACGCCCCAGGCGGCCATGCAGGCCAACATGAGCTTCGCCTCGGCCTTCGCCCGGACCGGTGGCCTCGACAAGCTCAACATCGGCACGGCCTACGGCCTACCGCTGGCCGGTACGCCGGCGGCCGCTGCAGCGGCTGCTGCCGCAGCCGCCGCCGCCGCAGCTGCCATGCAGCATCATCCGAGCTTCGGACCGATCGTGTCGGCCGCCGCCGCCGCCACCTCCACCGTCGCGACGCCACCCTCGGCTGCGCCGACCCTCGCTTCCACCCAACAGCAGCAGCAGCATCACGACAGCTCGTCCAACGACAGCAGCGATTTCGCGCCCAAGCACGTGAGCAGTCCCGGATTACAAGTGAACAACGCGCCAGTTTCCTCATCGGTGACCCCGCTGAGCAGCAACGGCATCGTGACTCACCACCAGGACCTGTACGTACACGATTTCTATAGTCCCTTAAAGCTCGTGCCGAGTCTCACGGACCTGTCCATGTCCAGGACCAGCAGTCCGGTCGCGTCCACGATCGCGAGCCAACATCAGCAGCAGCAACAACTGGTAGGAAGCGGCTCACCACCACCCCTGCCGCAGGGTGGCCGTCGCCTGGTGCCCTCGCCCAACAGCGCCTTCGCCGGTGTGAGCCCCACTCATCATCATCGGGTATCGCCGGTCACTACCACACCCTCGCCGCCCCTGACCCCGCCGGAGTCCACGCCGTCTCGTAACCATCACAACTCGTCCTTCGGCAGCAGCTGCAGCAGCGGCTCCTCGGGACAGCTGGACACGAGCGGAGGCAGTGCCGGCCTCGGTGGCAGCGTCGTGGCCCCCCCACCGATCAGAAGCTCCGCCAGCAGCAGCAGCAGTAGCAGCAACGGCAGCAGCAACGGTATCGCGCCCGTCACCTCGATGTACCATCCCCATCATCATCATCATCTTCATCATCTGTCGCCGCCCGGCAACGAGTCGCAGCACTACGAAGCCAGTTTCCGATTCCCGACCTATCATCCGTTACTCTTGCAGCCGGTCGAGCATCAGGTCCAGCCTCAGACTGCGACGGCTACTTCGGGAACGCAGCAGCAGACACAGTCCCAGCCGAAGCTTTTCCAGCCCTACAAGACGTCGTCGACGTCGTCGTCCAACGACAAGGCATGAAAGAGCCGACGTCCGGCGTCGTGATCCTTAGTCAATAAGTAGAAACACGTCTCATTATGCAAATTATCATACATTCCAAATTGTACATATAACAGTAAGAGAAATTGTAAATATCATTTTTTTTAGCCGAAATTCAAGCGCGACCGAGACGAAATTCGTCGCGAACGCATCGACGATAAAAAAAAGCGTGAAAAACTGAAAAACTCGCGATCGCGTGGATTAAAATTTCTCGTCGAATCTTACCTTTTTTTTTCTTCGCGCAACAACGAAAGCCATATAGTTTTCAATTAAAAATTATTTGAAATATTTAGCTCTTCGTGTATTGCATGGAATAAGAAGAAACGAAATCGGCAAGGAACCTATTTTTCACGAGACGCGAATCTTCGATTTTCACGCTACGGGAATGCGAGGAATTTCTTTCGGTGCAGCAGCTCATCCCTCGTTCTGTATTATACGTCACGAAAAAAAAATCACGCACGAAGAAAAAGAAACAAACGACGATACGTTAACTGTTAATAAGATATTTATATGTGAATCGTGGTGGGACACATACAATATACTTACACAAGGCACACAGTTTCTTTTTCTCGCTTGTATGCATTTTCCATGTCACCCTCTCATTCGCCAAGTTTGTAAATATACTTTTTTTATGAAATACATAATAATGTAAGTCCACGATTTTCCGCTGATCATCCGTACATGTCCCGGCGCGTCGTCCTTTTGCGTCGAACGCGACCGTCGTCTGTGTTATTTAACGAAGTGCAATATTGCTATAGATAGTGTGAAAAAATTTCGTATGATTTTTTTTTGGATAGAAGCCAAATAATTAGTCTTTAGAGTAATAAAAGTTCGAGCCGCGGAGACACGCGGGGACATGTACGGGCGTAAAAACCAAAAACAAAGTTTATCCCTCCGCGGAGGAGGAAGAAATTTGAACGCTGATATCTTCTGTAAGATAGAGACTTCGTAAGTTGACGGGTTAAATTTGCTTCCACCGCATTAAGGAGAGGAGTTTTTACGGGAGGAAATGAATCGCAAAGATAATTTGTACATATTAATTAATTATTATGTAAGAAAAGAAAATTATATTACTTTAAATTAAAATAGATATACACGAAATCGAGTCGCCCTCTCGTTGACCGCGACGAAATTGTATTGTGATCGAGAACGAAAAAAAAAAAAGAGTCTCGCTGCCTCCCTTGTATATAAAAAAAAAAAAAAACGCGATCCATTGTGCGATGTACGACGAATCGATCGATATTAGTATCTATTGAGGCAGCGAAGCAAAAAAAAATATCGAATAAGTTAACGAGATAAAGTGTAAATGTTTTTAATTTGCGTTGTGTATCAGATGTAAACGAAGCTCACGATTATTTTATTCGTTCATAATTTCAAATTATGATCTCATTGTATTTGTACATATGTAACGCGGCCGAAACGAGCCAACAAACACACACACACACACACACACACACACACACACACACACACACAAGTATAGGCAAAACAATTACAAGAATTATATATAATATGGCTTGCGTTGGAGCTGATTAACAATAAAAAAAACAATTACGTGTACATGTACGTTTTCGCTTATTAATTTATTTCTCCTCTTATTTTCCCACTGTTAAAATTTGATGCTCGACGAGATCATACACATCTATCGAGACGCAATCCAGACACCTCCGATTATCGGTAAAAGATTGAAAAATTTTCTTTTCCATTGGACACACGAATTAAATATTATTTAAAAGCTTAACTCGATGGTTTCACACATGACGCAACATCCTCTGTGCAGCATTAAATTAAAATATAGAAAAGCGAGTAGAAAGGCATTTGGGATTTTTCACACATATGCGTGTATCCCGAAACCGGCAAAGAAAAAGATGACGAATTTACGATCGACAACTCGTTGTCCGCCCACAATTTCATTCAATAGCGTCCGTGATCATCAGCTCTACATTGACCAGTGATACGCGAGTACAGATAGGAATGTCGTGAACGCGTATTGGATCTTTTCGTTTTCCGTACATACTTATTCTCAAAATTTACAGTTCGTAATTACGGAACTAATTGTCCTACTGATGCCTCGAATCAGTAGCGGGGGGTGGAATAATTTTAAATTTTAATAAGCATTCGACGCTCGATGGAAGTCGGCTTGTTAAGGTCTCGTGTCGTATTATTGTATAATATTACGAGTCGATTATTTGGAATTGTTGTCGGAAAACAAAGAGATATACGTATGATTTTAATTGGTCATAAATCGTGCTATGTTGCAGCTTGACCAGCTCGGTGTCTGCGTTCGAGTAAATAGCAACTCCACCCTCTTGATATTTTCCTCAACATTTTCCTCGATACCGAGAAAATCGAAGGCTCGAGTACAACACTTTCGATACTCGAATTCGATAAGTAAAAAAAATTGACTACAGGAATTTGAATTTTGTGTACGCGCAGCGCGTCGATATCAATTCAGACCCGAGCAGCTCGTTTATACAACGCGTGATAAATAGATATTTGTCTCGGTTTACTTTACACCCCCGCTGGCTGCTGCTGCAAACTCGATGATTTTCAAGCGGGACAAGGGGTGGAGAGGGATGAAAAATACTCGACGTCGCGCTCGCGCACATATGGGTCGTATCAACTTTCGCGTGTATATAAACACACGCGCGAGCGATTGTCGGGCTTGAAAAGGGCGGCGTGCACATACGGACGATCCACACACACGCGATGCACATGTCGCTACTAGGTATAATACCCGCCAGCGACGATTAATTCGATCTCTTTTAGAGCAAGCGATACGGTACGATACGGGTGCAATTTTCCTGCGATTACCGAAAATAATGATAATAATACAATGGTATAAGCCTCGCCCCGAGTATAGAGAATATATATAAGGGAGGATTGACTTGTTATCGAGTTATCAATCGGGGCGCTTTTGTACATTAGCCGGGGCAAGCTTGTGGTCGTTTGCCTTGCCATTTTGCCGGTGCGCGAACAAGCTTGCGGCTGAGAACCGTATACAGTTGCGTTATATTTACGCGCGATTAATTCGGCCCAATGCGATCGATTCCGATATATAGCCCTATATCCAGCCGCAAATCCATGTGTGCGTGTGTGTGTGTGATGGGATAATTAGATGGGACTTTCTTTTAGTTTCTTTTTACTAGTTTAGGTACGACTATGAGGTAAACAGAGAGTTCAACGTCTCCAACTTGTCCGACTAAGAAGATAATCATGGGCGAATTAATGTATGCATTTCCGAAGAAAAATTTCTCACGCAAATCAATGTCTAGGGACAAAAAAATAGACTAATGAATCGATAAACTTTCTTTTGATCCATTAAGTTTGAGTTGTATCGAATGTGCCGATTTTGCCTCTGGAATTTAAATCCCTAGACGAATTTTTATCTCATTAGAATTCTTATCTATATGAAACCTTTTAAAGCCATCGAAGATTCGAATTTGTATTATGATGACTTTGGTCAGGTGTGATATTTATGTTTGCCCTCGCAAATGGGTTATAATACGATTGAAGAAAGAGAAATCTAGAGCCAATTATATATAAAGCTTAGAGACAGTCTGACCTTATACTTTTACGGAAATTTATAGAAAATATTAGACTGTCACAAAAATTAATTTGTCTCTCTTATTTTTCTTAACATTAGTTACGGATTTCGTTTCGAAATGTAAAAGTTATAAGGTACTTGACAAATTATCAAAAAAACCCATAAAAATTAAGTTAAAATCAATTTTACCGTGGTATAGTACTATGTTCAAGTAAATTTAGGGATTAAAATTAAAATAGCCGATAGTGAATTTATTAAAGATATCTTGACTTGCGTACAGGGAATCTTCGTTGAAAATGAATGAAATGGATTCAAATATCATACTCAAATTTAAACAATTAGATTAAAAATTAATGCTTTAAAACTGAATTATTTTTGCGTCGAATGCTCAAAACAGACATAACAATTCAGTCATTTTCGAAGCAATTAGCTGTCGCCGCTAGATGGCGAATGCCTTTATTCGCATATCCGCAAGTGATAAAGTACAAATAATGGTATATTGCAAACTTATTCACTTCGTGAGTCAGTCTCATGCAACGGTCAGATTTTTAATATAATTTTCATATGCACGAAATTATATTGTTAAAACCGCCATGGCACATACGAAATTGTAACATCTTGTCCTGGTTTTACCACGAGCTGGCATAAGCACATAGTATTCAAGTTGCTCACACAAATCATTCAATTTACAACCTGAATCGCACACGAGTTGTATATTTATATACTCATCATTACAGCTCATCATTACAAGCTTGTAAATCGGCATCACACCGATAATACGTTCGTAAAAAATACCATCGCGAATCGCGATGAAAACAAATCGTTAAAAAATCCCGAACGTATCCCCGCGGCCATCAATAATAAACAGCCGAATCGTATCGATACAAAAAAAAAGTATTTCGCGCGCATCGATATTTCCGAGTCGGGAAGTTAGCGCACCCGTAATAAATCCAAACTTCTCTCTCTCTTTCTCTTTCGCCGCGTGCGCGCGATGAACATGACAAAATCGTGATGGAACAACGAGCGCGAGAGAGAGAATATAAAGATGCGTATATACTCGATCGTCGAGTTTATGAAATATTAATATCCAATTTAAGCCCCTTGATACAAGAATCATTCACGCAACGTCCCCCCCAAGCTTGTATACGTATACATACACGGATAGACACGCCGCGAGCGTAACAGGGGAAAATTGTTGTTCTCTCTCGCAGCCCCCGAGAGCAGCTCTCCTATACGTACATCACGTCGTAACGGCTCGACGCTCATATTCCGCGCACTTTTAACGCTTCTTCCTATATACGCGTGCCAGCTCTATCGAGCCATTATTCCGCAGTACATTGGCAAATTGCGTCGAGGCTCGATATCCTGGCGTAGAGTAGCTCGCTCGCTCATAGCTGCGAATTATTTATCTTATCGAAAAAAACATTAAACGGCGAGTTTCGCTTATTCTCGCGTGGATATATAGCAGACAGAGAGCACATCGTGAAATTTATATATATTATATAGAGAAAGAGAGATTGTGAGAATAAAGATAAAATCTCGGACCATGGGTATCTCTATAGGCGCGGCTAACGTAAGGAGTAGGGATGTCAGATTGTGATTCAGGTTTTCTCGAATAAACGTCCACCGTACATCGATGATGCAAAAGCAATCATATTAGCCCGTGTATCATTGGTCGGTGAATTTTGCGATAAGAGCGATATTTTTCTAACGTCGACATACTGTTGTTACTTCTGTTTTGCCCGATGCATATCAAGAGTGACGCATTCGCGAGAAAAAATAGCTGAGAGGCGGGTGAACGTGACCCACCCGTACATGTACTCATTGCGTGTATAAGGAGAGTAATTTATGCGCTCATTAAAAATTAGTACGTCTTAGATAAAGCTTATTATATTTCCTTCAAAAATTATAATAAGCAGAATATGGGAAGATGCTTCGTTTATGAACGGCACAGCTGCGAGTTCGAGATGCTTCGAAACTTCATGTGACTTCGATGTTGAAGCATTTTTTCGATCGAGACTTGCTAGCTGCGAAGCATTTTTCGGACGAAAATATAACACTCGCGATTTTCGTGTTGGGGAAACAGTTTATTTTTTTTTCAATGTTTTAAATGAATATTCACACTTTTACAATGAAACGCAAGAGACGGGGTATTTTGAACCTACATAAAGACTAGTCTTTAAAATAATACTTTTTAGAGCCATGCACTTATACAATTATTTTGACTTTGGCGCTTGCAGATTTACAGATTGAGGTAATCGCCATCTAGCGGTGAAAGCTTAAAAAGATGATGTAGCATTGAAAGGGATTGAGAACAGGTCTACATTTGTTTCCGAAAATGAGCCTATTGCCAAACATGTTTTTTTCGTATTTTCATTTAATATTTTTTTAAAAGCAACAAAATGAAGACATTTACCTTAGCCTCGTAGAGAAAGTTTTAAATCTTAAAAAATGTGTTTTAAGATAATCATCTTTATTGCCTCATTATATTTTTATTTACTTATTGAATCTAATTACTTCATAGTACTCCAACAAAAAAAATTACAAATTTGCTGCTACTTTTAGACCCTTGCATTATAAAATGTATTGCATGAAACACAAATAAATATACTTTTTTTTACAAAGCGAGGAATTACAGAATGGGCTAATTGCGACTTTATCCCTATCGTATGTTAATTATATTTTTTAAGAACTGGAAGATGTGTGGCTAATTGTTCTTTTCAATCCTTCATAATCCTTAAACAAATAGCGAGGTAACGTTAAAAACAGATCATGTACTCAACGTCTCTGCGTGCTCCAGCTCACGCAGCACCGTAAATATCTCAAAATTGAACCTACAATGCGCATTAAGCTAAATAATCTATCGTAATTTTTTCGATTAAATCGTCGAGTAAATGCGTTATAGAGTTTGGTTTCTCTAAATTTGAATTTTTACCACCTGTATCACACAAGCTCGTTACAGGTCGCGTGTCTCCATTTACGAGTCTCTCTAATTCGAGCATTCAAAGATCCTAAATACAGTTTTCTTTTCTTGACATACTGAACTATAAGCGCCGATCATTTTGGAATTTTGAGGCCAATCAAGAATGTCAACCAAGCTTTCACACACACACACACAGACGACACCGCGATCGGATCGGATTTCGATTATGATAATAATCATATTCAAAAAAAGAGACGAGCTAGTTCGTGCTCGTGCATAATATTATCGCGTCTGTGCGCTCGAAAAAAAAACAAAACAACATCCAATTATTACGTCTGCGCGACGCCCTACATGCGCATGTAGAGGCATTCACGAATTATAAAACGCTTATTTGCGAACAATCGACCCACGTAATAATCCTTTGTATTGTGCGCGACTTGGACGCAATGAGCTGCACGTCTCCAATTTTTTTTTCTCGCTCATTATCAGCCTACTTAAAGTTCAATCATTTGTGCGCGGAATCATGAATGAAATCGTATACCGAGTCACGGTGTTCGTCAACTCTATCGCATATTTGTGCGTGGGCTATTTTTCTTCCTTCTTCTTCGTCTTCTCTTTGTTATCAATAAATTGGCCTATTTCGATATCGTTCGAAAAGCAACAAAATAAAAAACATTAGAATGTACAATCGTTACCTAATTATTGTGCAATCATCGTTGGTCCCGAGGTCGATAATTATTCTATTTTTTTTCCCCGTGAGATTCACAGGTGTTTCGTATGATTCTTATTCCCATTGTTTTTTTGTTTTCTCCTTGCTCGACAATGTTATCGATAATCAACCGAATTCGAAGATTAAGCCCGATCAAATACATATTAAATAGGAAAAAAAAGTATATAATCATGCAATTACATGATATATTGACCTTGACTCGCGGTGGAAATTACTATTTCTCTCTCACTCTTTTGTCTGGTACCGTGTGCAATCGATAAGCCGCGATGTCTCGCTAATGATTACGATACACATGATTCGATATTACCCGACGATAGTCGAGTTCGTGTACCTATCCGCTTTTTTTTCCTCGTTTCAAACTATCGTGCTTAATAATTATCCGAGCGATCATTGCTCCCTTTAAATTTTTCTCTTTTGTATATTTTTTATCGGGTAAATGACACTAATCTTCGTACACGAAGATTAGATATACAAAAAAAAAAGTCTTTTGCATCATTGCATGGCTATCATTACGGTATTATAGGCAAGACAAAAGCCTGAAAAAAAAGATGCTACATTGACCTTGCGCCTACAGGTGTTAAAATAAACATGCATACAATGGCGGAACATAATTTTCCATAATACGAGATCATTGTTTTCTGCCGCTACTCGATCTTTCTAGTTGCTTTCTCAACGCTTCATCCCAAAACCACACATATCCTCCTTTATTATACGTTGAAATCTCAACGGGTTGACGAAGGATCATCAATTGTGATCTGATACATATTATACGCATCGTAAAGTAGGCGCCTCGTATATTAATGATGCTTTTGACACCTCGAAGACACGAAAATTATGAAGCCTTTATGATGGAAACCGCTAATAGTTCAAGGTGTCGACAGCTCGTACGAGCATACATCATAATACACCATCGAGCCTTTTTTCTTTTTCATCCATCATAATTTAGTGACTCATCAAAAAATTTTGGATTGTATTTTTCCTTTTTTCCTCGCCGGAAGCCAAAAGTCCATAAGCGCCGTAATGGAAGTCGTATTGTTCGAAGATTGCGGAATGCGCGCGAGGAAATTAGCAAAACATCTGTATTATTGCCGATACATAAACAATTACAATTGAAATTTCATCGTTCTGCGCGTAAACACACGACGTATAATTCGGGCGATCCAAATTTCTAAATCGCAGACTGCCTTGGCGCGCAACAATGAGCGCGTTAATTTTGAAGCATGCGCGACGTCTGTCCACCGACTATTCAAAGTACACCTCGTTAATTAACACGTTGTTTGCGTATATAATGTGTTGTGTGTGTGTGGCGCGCGGCACAAAGCGCTAATTAATACACGCACCGCCGAAAGCCCGTAATGATTTTCCTCGTAATATATATGTATAGATTTCTAATTGTGCTTCTTGCTATACACTCACGCACTGGAGCAACGCGTATGTAAGTGTGAAAGTCGAATTCGGATTGTGTAATATGTATTATAGGTGAGTGCGACGACGCTCGAGCCAAGAGCCGTAGTAATATAGAGTTCGTAATCCGTATGCAGCTGTCTCTCTGCTTGCGCAGCCTCCGAAACGCACCGATGAGTTTATACTTTTCAACGTGATTATTAAGTAATCGTGATTACTACAATAATTTGTTCAAACTTACATTTTCGAAATAGCAATAAAGGCAATCAAAATGTTTTATGCTTTATAAACTAAAAATCTTTCTACGTAAGGTACATAATAAATATCATCAATATTGCAGTTAATGTTAGAACGATAAGAGGGAGGGGTATCGCAGTCATAACAAAGTTAATAATAGTAAAAAGTATTTTATTGTACTTCACAAAATCAAAGGATATTTATGAGAAAATTTTTTGAAATGGAGTGATATGAACGTAATTTAATTTCAAACGTCTTCATTGCGATGTCTACGGAAAAATCTCATCCTTTTACAGTTTGCCATGACTGTGTACTGCATTTGTGTGAGTCTTTAGCACATTCTGGTATCCAAATGATTTTTGACAGATCTCACACTCAAAGGGTTTCATACCAAATGATTTATGAAAAATGTCACATTCAAAGGATGTACTACGATGATATATTTTCATTATGTGTGATTTGAGGACAGATTTTTGTCCAAATGATTTGTGACAAATGTCACACTTGAAGGGTTTGCTCCGATTATGTACTGCAGTTATGTGTCTTTCAAGGTGTTTTTTGTATCCAAATGATTTGCGACAAATATCACATTCGAAGGATTTAATGCGTTTATGTACTACATTTATGTGAGAATTGAGATTACCTCGGAGTGAAAATGATTTGTAACAATTATCACATTTGAAGGGTTTGCTACGATCATGTACTGTACTTGTGTGAATTTCAAGATGTTCTTTTCGTCCGAAAGATTTGTGACAAATATGACATTCGAAGGGTTTGCGAAGATCATGTATTGTTTTTAAGTGCTTATTAAGATTACCTTGGTGTGAAAATGATTTCTGACAAGTTTGGCATTGAAAGAGTTTACTGCGATAATGCACTGCGTTGAGATGACGTTTGAGGTAGCTTTTATAATCAAATAATTTGTGGCAAATGCCACATTCGTGAGATCTAATACGCTTAACTGTCGAACTGATACGTGAATTTAACTTTGCTTCTCCTTGACAAAATTTTCCACACTTTATATACTTGCAAGATAAATTGGTGCCAGTCATATTTCTAAATATTTTCATCTTCTTAAATTCGTCAATTTTCAATCGGGAATCCGCTTGGAATTGACAATTATTATCATAATCGAAATCCTTTTTTATCAAAATCATCAGACTTTTTCCATTAGAGTAATTTTTCTGATTCAAGTTTTCTATTTTCAAAACGGATGGGTATCTTTGATACTCAGTTTTGCAGACTCTTGTCGAAAAAGATGTCGGTTCAAGTTTAACATATTGGCACTCATAATCTGCGAATATTTCATTACCTAAACTCTCCCGCGACGCTCCAGTCTCACTCGCCAATTGTGCCTAAAATGACAATTATCGATAAGTTTCTATGATTCAATCAAAGTAACATAATTCGAATCATTGAACTCACTGATGATTTATGAAACGGCAGTGTTTCACATTTAACGGCTTTGCATGAGTCCACCGAATCGAAAATATTATCGCCTGCCACCGGCCAAGTATCATTGATCGGCTCTTCCTTCACCCTGAAGAAAAACGAGTCAGATGAATCGATAATATGTAAAGCAAAAAGATCACGCCACGAATAAAAAAAGTTAATAAATACCTAACTGTATCCTCTGGGCTTTCCATCATTCGCTATTTTAAATGTAATCACTTTGAATTTTAAGGATGTACGCAGAGAAAAAATATTTGAGGTTAATCGACACGAGAAAACACTCATTCAGGAATTTAGCTCCTTGTTAGCGACTGAACGCACCGATCGTATATATTAGCTAGAAATACTCGCGTCTGTGATAATTCCTTGACGATATTTCGCCCCTCTACCGTCCACAAGTCGTACAGAGATATGTATTACCTTGGAGTTTCGCAGATAATATTAAAACTACACCAAAATAGCGTTGAAAATGCCATTCATCCAGGGGCAAAATTTTCTTACACCAACGTGCGATATGTGTGGAGAAACATTCGCACAACAGAGAAAAATATCTCTCAACGCCTGGGCAATGCGTGACAGTATTACCCGTGATATCAGGCATTGAATTCAGTTTAGTCATTGAACCATCAAGTAAGTAGTAAAATATCTAAGACAGTTAAACGAAACATGATTTTCATATATGAATTGCTTAAAAAATTCAAATCAATGAACGAGTTAGCGTTTGATAAATGGAAATAAGTCATACATTCGTTTGGTTTCTGCAAAATTACTTGTGGATAGATAGATAATAGATTTTAAAAATTCCATACTCGGTTCAGAACAACGAAATGTATAAAAGTACCTGAGAGCTTTTTGTGTTTTGTGCGCTCTGGAGCATTCTTTTTTCCCGGCTTACCCGGTGTTTCGAAAATCGCTCTTCGAAATTCCTTGCCCAGTGGCAGGGAAGTAGTCATCTTCGGGCCGCTGGTATATATGAAAATGCTTTTTTTTCATTCAATTTTTCAATTTTTTACGTTGATTGCAATTACTTTTTCTACTTTATAAAAATAATAGCCGAAAAAGGGTATCAAGCGCTCACCGAAAAACTAACAAAATTACGACATACGTATGGCACAAAAAGTTCGTTGTTTTCTGACCATTCTCGATTTCGCAGAAAATCGGTCGCACGTATACGCGCACAATGCCCAGAACTATTATAATACATCGAATTTCACGCCATCGCTGTCGCCAAAATCATAATCGAAGGCTGTGTGCGAGCTCCGTGTAGGATAGCGAGGGGCCTCGCGTTGCGTAACGAGCTATACAGAGAGAGAGACCATATAATAGCTATGTAATTTTTTGTGTGCAGCATTTTTGATACGTCCAAAGCGTTAGAGTGATTTACAAGCCGTCCGAGGCATGTGCATGTATTACATGGCATACAAAATATTAAAATTGAAAAAAAAAAAAATCGTAACCCGACTCCTCTCGTTGAATATAGATATTCTTAATAACTTATTAATATGCAATTATATATATATATTTGTGCCCAGCTGCGCGCGCGTGCCCGGGGGCCTCTAATTTTCCTCGGTTTGATATCACGTTATCTGAATAATTCAGAATTCCTGCTATAAATTGTTACCGTGTGTACTGCGTCTCGTCGTCGCACCGAGACGAATAACAATTATGATTCTTCATAAAATATATCCAATACGAGCGTCGTTATCGCGTTACACCATATAGACACCGATGAAATTCGTTCATTGGGCATTTCTTACTCTCGTTACCACACGCCCATGCAATTATCGCTGCGGGAGACTTACTTACAAGTTCTCGTGTGCGTGCATCGGTACGTATATACAATATGATTGAATTTCTGTGGGCGTCGTTGTCGGGCACGCGTATAAAATGATACGTAAATATTTAAGCTCATCTTCAACGAGCCTTGACCAGGGACATCACGAGCATATGTGCGTGCGCGCGAGAAAAAAAGACGCGACGGAAGCTGTATAAAGACGCGTTCGCACCTGTACCCCCGCGAGCGATCGGTGCTCTTCGTAATTTACAGGGGCGCAGAAACAGAGAGAGATATGGGTATAGGAATATTTTTCTGTACTCGAATGGAAAATTGAAATCGATGACCCCATCCGAGCTATTATATTATAAGTATAATAACGCGCGACGATTCACAAATATTATAATTTGCCGCCACCACCGCTGCCGCGAGCTATCACGAGCGGTGCGCGTGGGCTTATCGTGTACTTGTGCGTGTATTTGAGAATTTATAATTTTTTTTTACTTCTTCGTTTTTTTCTTCATCATCGTCGTAGCTGCGTCTGATCGAGACACGATTTATCTGAAAATTTATGTAGAATTAATCTTTTATTGTTAGCTTATCGATCGCGCGATTCGAGACTTCGAGTTGAATTATTACGAGTCTACGAATTGTAAGTTAAGGGGTCAAAATCGAAAAAAAGTTTTTCTTTCATCTCGAAGATTCATTCGAAATTCATCCGATCAACTGCATACTTTTCACCGATAGAGGTATGTAACTACGAACATTCAATGGGTACGACCGGTTACGAAAAAAGGCTGAATCATCAGAAAAACAACAAAAGGAGGAAAATTTTACAGGCGAATTACACGAAAATAACTCGCGGAAAAAGCTGAATCTAAATTCTTCAAATATGCACGGTTAAAAATGAACCTTGAATTTAATGCGATTTGATGTAAACTTGGGTACTAAAATTAAAGCAATCGATAATGAATTTTGTTCAGTATATTTTGACATGAACTTTTCATTCGAAATTAACTAAATAACTTTATTTTTCACATGAACTGTGTACTATTTAACTATACATTATTTTTTATCCGCTATCTGATTACAAACTGATGCTTTAATACTGATTATTTGCATCGTAATCATTGCAATTATTTGTAAACAGAATTGAAGTCAGCCTCAACCGCTAGATGGCGAGTATCTTCATCTATAAATCTGCAAAAGAAAAAGTAAAGAAAATGATATAAATCAAAGCATGGTTAGGAACAATTTATTAATCTATTTTCCAGTTTTTTATGGGCAAATGTACACATCGAAAAATTTGGCCTCTACCCGGACTCGAACCGAGAGCTCTCACCTAAAACTGGTTCATTGTATTCCGTGTAAATTCTATTTTCTTAGAAGAGAGCACATTTGAGCGAATAAAAATTATTACACAAAATAATTTTCACTCTTAGAGTACACGTACAACTCGAACAAGTAAAATGCATAAAAAATGCCCTCCTTAACTCTTTTTAAAAGTGTTATAAGCGCTGACTAAACTTTTCAAAACAACGTTAGTCTATAGAAAAGGTATTACAAAAATTGTATAATTATCAAAAATTATATCATGTGCAGATTGTACTTTATAACGTAACGCTTCGCCTTTTCGAGTTTAGCGTGTAACTCTACCCTCTCAACTGAAAAATGAATTTCAAACTTTGCTCGTCGCAGCTCAACCCCGAAGCATCTGACTTATTTTTCGTGACACATCGAACGTGCATATGAAGCATCGAAATTTTCACTCGCAGACGAGGTCGTCTCCCGCGACGATCTCGGCCTTCGAACGCGTCGATTAAAGGATGCGCGCGCGACCACCTGCAGAAAAAAATCGAGCCTTGCTCGTGTTTCAATCGCAATTCACAGAATCGAAACAGAGATTTTTTCGCGTCACATTTTTACGACAAAAAAAAAAAGAAAAAAAATGTTGCCCGCGCGCACGATCATTAATTTGTATCGGATCACAGATGCCCAGCGACAGTACACGAACTCTCCAGGGTAAAAAATCTCGAATTCAACCCTTGTATAGAGCGTACGTTAACGCTGATTATGAAAACCTCAAGTTGTCCGCAAGAAACACGTCCGTGTTCGGAAATCGTCCATGCTCGAGTCTCGCCGTTTCCATGATTGATACCAAGAAAATCAATATACGAGACGGTTCCATTTATACGAGTACCACAGGACAGCCGCATTATTGATTATGGTCAACCGTTGACATAATTTCTATAATCGTGTCTTTTAGACATAATCTCTTACGTGTGTTCTCGAGATCCGAGCAGTAAGATGGGAAAGGCGTTTGTTGCTGCCTCATTATTTGTTATTAATTAAAATCTCATTTCCGAATCCTCCCTGTCAGGAGAGCTCAACATTCATGATGGCTTTATAATCTTAAAACGACCATTTAAGATGTTTTAAAATACATTACAATTAATTAGCTCGTCTTTGGCAAATTTTGTTGAAAATATTAAATAAATTTTAAATGACCTCAAACAACATCTGGATTGTTTTCAAAAAAATCAGATCAGTTTTCAACCACTTTATATACGATAATACCACTTTAAACCTTAGCCGCTAGATGGCGAGTACCTTTATTTCTGAAAATCTGCAAGTAGCAAAGTAAATATGACTGCTTATAAGCCAATCATGGTTTCAATAGTTAGTGTCGTTTTAATAGTTGGTTTTTAATGTAGTCCATAGCAATTCCTCTTCTCCGATCATTTCTTACAAATATGTTGTTTAGAGAATAATTGCGACGCAATTAGATTCATTGCTAATTATAAGCATTGACGATCATGTTATCAAATTCAAATTAACAAATTCAATTTAAGTGACCCTTTACGTTTCAATCGTCAAAAAAATTAAAAATAACCATTTAAAGTGTGATTAAATAAGAATTTGCACTAATTTTATTTAATCTAAAAATGGTAATTAAATATTAAAAAAACAACTTTTGTCCAGGTCTAGACCCAGTTTACACCCAAGAAACTTTTTCGATCGCCATAAAAATGTCGTACTTTTGCCCGGGCTCTTGTTATAATAACTTTTATCTCTGAAGCGTCGATAGCGGGGATACATTTCGAGAAAGCTGAAAAAAACGAAGAAGTTGCGTAATCTAGTTCTAAGTGGAATGATCCAAATTTGCTAATCATCGTTCATTAATTTCGATAATTATATATTCACTTAAATATTTGCTCAGATGTTCATTTTTTCTTCTTCTTTGCTTCTTACTTTTGATAGTATAGTATACCTGTGCTCGCAGCCGTGAAACTCTCGCGGTCTCACGCGATAAGCTCGTAAACTTGACTAAACAAAAGATTATAATATATATTTCTAGATGATACGAAAAGAATTATAAACTCAATAATGATGATCAAACATGGAGTTCTTCTTGTCTCTCTCTCTCTCTCCCTTTCCTTCTCTCTACTCTTCCAAAATCTCTTGGGGGTAGTCGATGGCACATTTAATTTTCGAGTGTCTATATGTGTATCGAAGCTTTGATTGATCTTACATGACACTTTTTTGGTAATTATGGTGTTTAAACCACACTAATTAGGATCAAATAAATTCGGGCTACTCGAATCTAGTCCTCGACCATTACTCAACACTTTCGTCCGCTTACAATACATGCTTTTGTAGAAACATCGTCTCCGCTGACGGCGCAGTTTAAAAATATCATCAACGATGATAGCCGCGAGGCGACCAATCTCGAATGATTTACGCGGAATTTTGTGGCATAGATTTATTTCGGCCTTTTTTATTCAAGCAATCGTTCGGATAATCAATTAATTAACCCCCCATGACTTAACTGATTACTTTACGAGCCTATTCTAGACTGATAAATGAACATTATTTATATAATAAAAAAGCTAACATAACATATAATTTATTAAGTAGTATTAAGTAGATGGATAGATTGTGTAACTCAATCGGTGGGTCGTCTCGCGGTTTTGTCATTTACAAACCCATTTTATACAAGCGGTAAGTTCAAAAAAAAAATGAAACACACGATCGTTCGAACTTCCTATATCAAATTTGCGCTTCTAACGATTGCTAGAATCGAAAGATTTTTGTTTTCTTTACAGCTACTGCGCAGCTGCGCATTATTGACCGTCGTAAAGTCGTCTCAGCCATTAAAAATAAAAAAGGGACAATATTCAACCCTTTTCATTCGATAATACAGTCCTATCCCTCCTTTCCTCAACTCTTTTCGTTCGTATAAATGAACATAATGTACTTCATTGTTCCATTTACGACGGCGCATCAATGCCCATCATAAGGCCATCACTCTCTTCTCTCTAATATTCACTCCGGAATAACGAGGATAACGAGAAGCTGTTCGTGGTCTCAGTTCGCGGGCCATTACTCAAATTTTTTTTTACGATATTTCGGTCAGTTTTAATAGTTTTTCGGAATGTTCGCACAGTAATAGACCGCACACACATATAGACATCATATAAAAAAAGCCAATCAGATACCTATATATACGCATGGGAAACCGCGTGTATATTTTAATATTTACATAGCTCATAACTTTCTGACGCATTTTTTTCTTCTTCTTCTTTTGTCCACTCACGTAACGAGAACAAGTGTATTTATTATACGTCGTTTATTGAATTTTTTTTTAATTAAAAATCAATCGATCGGAAATCGTCGACAAAATTTGGAGAAAGCACGTTGACACTCGCGTGAAATAATCTCTCGTCGATGTACGCGCGGTTATAACGTCACGCCGCGCGAGTTGTGTAAATATATTAAATGCGTGATTATCGAACGCGAGCGTTTTATATTTAGCCCCCTTTTTACAGCTCGGATTAACACGCGTGATTAACACCGCGCGATTCATGACAAATGCAAATAATTGCATTGACACCGAACGTTGGCTCTCTTTTGCGACCGATACGATATAATAAACGAGCGTGGGTGTGCGAGCTCGTTTTCGCGCAAGTAATTAACGATAAGATAATTAACGCAATATAAATATTAATTTGGAATTAACGGAAAAAAGACGAAGAAACGGGGGTGATGCGTCGCGAGAGACATCGATTAAGAAGAAAGAAGGAGAAGAAGCTAAATATTGGCCGACTCGTGCGTTAAACGATCGCATGACTCCGAGTACGCGATTTGTAATTCCGACGGTGTACGATATTATGTTGTACGACACAACGCTCGATTTAAGCCGATTACAATTACAACGACGCGCCCCGCGTACTCGCAGGTATGCGCGCCGCGCGAAAGATTCTCTCGAAATAACCGTAGCTTTATAAGTGAATTATGGCCTATTATGTCACCCTGGATGTATATTAAATATATATGTATGGAGCCATAGCTCTATCCCTCATATAAATACATCGATGCGATAAATAATATCGGCGTGTAACGATTCCTGTGCCACGTGCCAATGTACACGACCTTCCCCCCTATTGTCCTGCGTATATATCGCAAATCGACGTATGTATAGGCGATTGGTTATGGGAATTAATTCGTGAATTAGCCCCGTAATCGTGTCCGGGGATCGGCCGATGGATATAGAGTATATGGAGGGGGTTCGCTGCTACTGATGCTGCTGCAGTATAGGCCGTATTATACGGCAGTATCGATGTGCCGTACTATGCATGCCGCGCCGTGGATAATGGTGGGAAAAGAGAGACCATTAATTATCCGAAAATTCGAGCTCGGAAATCAAAACAGTTATACACATCATCGACGCCCCGATGATTATAGCGCCGGATTCATATACACTTCGATGACATTATATCAATTTGAAATTTACGTCGTACGTTTTAGACCTCTCCACGCGCGTAATACACAGGCATATATTTGAGAGCTGCTTTTGTGTTGTACGTATACGCGTGAGTGTACGAGAGATGATTCATAATCAATTTTTTTTTCTTTTTGCTCGAGAGATCGCCATTACATCGATGATACATTGTGAGAACAAAGCCATACTCGCGTGGGTGTGATGGATTTCCTTTTCGGACGTACGCGCGGACACACGCTCCACGCTGTATTATTACGTATACGCATTTTTATAATTTATATGTGGTTTTTCTGCGGAAATTTTGAATTTGACTCATGCCCTGTGCCGATCGAGGCAGGCTAGTAACAGAGAGAGAGAGAGAGAAGAAAAAATATTTGGCGCACATTTCCAGGAAATTATAAGTGTCGTTGCAGTTCTTATACTCGCATTACAATGGGCAAAATATTTTGACTTGCCTTGACACACGAGGTTATGAAAAATGTATCGATTTTTTTTCTTCCTCCCTCTCTCTCAGGAGCCTAACGAAAAGGCGCGAATGGTCATCTTACAGGTACGAGACGTATTGTTGTACGGACGTGTGGCTAATGAGGGCATTGTTGAATCTATAGACACGATATTCTTCTGGAGTCAAGATCGAAGGAATGTCTGAAAGCAGAACAAGTGCGAAATTCCAATGGAGTATGCCCAAAATACGTATAAATATGAGTCACATTAAAAAGTCGTATTATTGTAATGCGGCTTTGAAAGGCCACATTTTTATATAATATTATATTTGTAGGAACTGTTCGCTGCATCCGTTTTTTACTTAAAAAAAGAAAAAAAGAGCGAAGCAGATGGTACTGGGCTGCGTCAATCAACGCGCCGATAACACGAATCCGGCACCCAAGACAATGGCGCGTATGAATGGAGGAATTAATATCGGGTACGATGAAGGAATGTATATGGGAAATTTTCCGAGAATACCTCCCGCGGTCAACAAGTATTTTCAGGACCGTACGTGTGACAAGATGACACTTTTATTGCACCTACGTATCGACCTATACGCTTATTAATAAAGCATGCGGGAATTATTATATAATTTCCTATAAGGGGGGAAGCTGCGCGCGACTGCATATTAAATATTTATTTCGATATAATTGACCTGCCAGTGGGATCCCGCAAGTTAGCCTATATCTTTCTCTTCTTCTTGCGCGCAGCGTTGCGTATACTATGGGAAAAAAGGCGTCGCGTATACGATTCGCGCGTATCGAATTTCATCGATTAGAGAAACGACGTTTTGTGGCTGCGACGAGCCATGGAAATTGTCAAAGCGGCTGCGCAGCACACTTCAGGCGAAGAAGCGTCGAGTGGATATGTTAAAAATAAAAAAGACGATTGCCGGAAGTTCGTGTTATTTATCGAGGAATGCAGCCCTGTAAATTTGAGCGATAGATATAAATTTAGGTCGTGGTAAAATGTGTAATAATTGAAGTGATGCAGCGGTGAAATTCACTGATTTAATAAATTAATGTATCAGTATTGATTTATTTCTCTTTTTTTTTTTACAAAAAATGCATGACAATCCAATCGCACGCTTAATGTTAAATGCATTATCTGATTACAAATGAATATTTCGATTCTGAATAATTTGCGTTTATCCTGTCAGCGGCTCGATCCTAGGCAGTCGTAGCACTCGGTCGGGCCTGCAATTTCAGTCCGGTCACTCGGTCGCATCCCTCGATCGAGTTGACTCGAGTCCGATCGAGCGTTCAAGTCCATACGCATCGCTCGAAAAATTGCAGGAAAATTGAAATAAAGTCGCAGCCTTCGCTACTAGATGGCGAGGTACTTTTATCTGCAAATCTGCAAGTGGCAAAGTCAATATAACTGGATAAGTTGAACATAGTGTTGGACATTCATGTCTGTTAACCTAATAACGTAGTTGTAAAAAGTACTCCAATTTACATCATAGCCACTACCGAGGTTAATACCGACAGACAGTGTTCATTATCATATTACATAGGGCTAGTGGTTACACGAGCGTTTGTAATTTCAGCTACATAATAAAGATACATATATAAAACTAAAACTAAAATATTAACATATTCCTCAATAGTATAAACTTTATTGATTATTGTTAATAATTTAGTACAAATAACATCAATTTTCATGCTCATACATAAAATCTAATTCCCTTGCACGGAGAAAAAAATTCCTCCACCATTACATTGACTTTGATGCGAATATTTTCAAACGGTGTACTACCACATCAAAAACAAAAAACTCGCGCGCGCGTGTCCGAAACAATCGAAAATTTCTCGGTAAAACCAGCACAAATGATATTACGACTCTTTTAATTATGTCTGTTAAAAAATAATTCAATGTACGCGTGAAAATATTTCGTTCGCTCTCTCTCTCTTTTCTCGGACGACACGCGATACGCGTCAACGGGTTAACGAGGCGTCGAAGCCAATGTATATAATTCGAAATCTGGAATGTGCGTCGCTATAGAGGCGACAAAAATTGACTCCGTATTCTCTCTCTTAAAAGTCGAAAACCCGTGTATTATAATGTACGAGACGCCACGGCAATTAAAAGCCAACAACAGCTGCTTTGGTACACACATAATACTATATTACGAGACCGTAAAGATCCTAAAAGCTCATTATACGCGTTAAACCGCGAATGCAATGGACCGCTAATGGCTTCCGACGTGCTCTGCATCGAATCACGTATTATGTCAAAAAATTGTTTGGTTCGATCATAAAGTAAAAATAATAAAACAGAAGGGAAACTCGTTTCCCATATAACGCGCGGCAAAAAAGGGATACACGCGTATGTGTATTTCCGATGTCCGAGAGCGACGAACGAATTCCAGCGAGAAATTTTTGACGTTTATTAATTCGATTTATTAATTATGACACGACAGACGTCGATAGATTGAGTTATGAGTTTACACGAGCGTGTACAACGAGAAAAAAAAAATTGGTTAAATATACGTTGCGCGCAACGTCGCGTAAAAACCACGCGCGACACACACGCGGCGAAACTTTCTTGAAACGAATTTCATTGGCATGAAAGTCGAGAAAAGTACCTTTCCACAGCGACCGTGGGATATAATTAAGTAATTTTTTTGCCATTACTCGTAGTAAACATTAACTCTTTCTAACGCTATGAAATTTTACGGATCAGCAGAAATAAATTAAAATTAAGAATCTAATAATATCGTCGGGATAAAAGGGGACACGACGTCGTTCGCGGCGCATCCGAGTCGTTCATTCTTTGGGGCTCGTGACTCCGCACGTCGATACCCCTACAACAATCAAAGCGCGTGTGTCTTATATAGAGCGGGGTTTATTTATAAAAGGTAAAACGCAGTCGTAAAAGCGTCGTCGTGGCGGTAGGCATTGCACTTATATATAAGCGGCGGAGCAGAAGCTAATAAAGGTGAGAATCTCGCACTGGTCTTAGGTTCTCCGTGTCATAGGTGGGTACCGGCTATATAATAATAGGTATAGTAGTCAGGCAGGGCAGGAGTCGACTGCCGTGTGTGTGTGGCTTTAATTTCATTAAAGCCGCGCGCCGCACACAGCAGCACCTGATTCATTATCCAATATCGCGCGTCGTAAATTCGCCGACTCGGTCAACGATGCGCTACCTGCGTATACGTATATATACGCGCGAGGTATGCTGCAAATAAATTACGCGTTGTCCCGCGCAGGTGCCCAAGAAGAGGAGATGCATCGAAAGGCGATACATAATTTTTATTTTTCTTGAATGTTGCAGAAATTAAACTGATTTGTTGATCTAACGAGATGTGCGTGTAGGCGAACTCGAAAAAACTGGGTAACGGTCTTTTGACGAGTCATCGTTCGTTTGCGACTTTTTTTCCCTCTGTCTTGATATTTCGCAAAGCTCGAAGATTTATAAGCTATAAATGTTTCTGCCACGAGTGATTATACTTTAAATCATCAGATTATACACGTGATGATGAATCTGCGCGATAAAGCTAGATTAGAAAAATAATTTTCTTTGCCATTCCGGGACGCAATGATATTAACAAAAGCGCGAGTCTTCTTTGCAAACCTACATATGTAGACCGAAATCATCGTGGTGAAAGAATTTCGCTGAAACAATAGATACGACTGTATCTATATGTAACTCGTATAGATTTCCCGCGTGTGTACATTAGCAACCGATTTTAAAAATTCCTTTATTCTTTACTCTTCTCTAATCATTGTGCTAATCGATACACATGTTAACCGATTAACATTTTATCGACGCGGCCAGGCTTTATATATACCCGCGCTATTATTAGGTACGAGATATATTGTAATATTTACACGAGATCGTGAGTAATGACGAGAATAAATTTTCCAAGTGTGTCGCGTTTACATGCGCGTGTGAAAAAAAATGATCGTACGAGCGTCGATCGGCATGGATTTTATTATAATTTACGTGCCAAAAATGTCTACGCCCGCAGGACTTTATTTTAATACAGTTACTTCATTTGTTTGTTATTTACTTGCAAAAAAGTGAAGCGAAATTTTCTTCGAAAACGAGTGAGTCGTGGGAAATGTGAGATTGCGATAAACAGTCGTATAAATATGAAAAAGTCAATTTGTCAATGATAATCATGAATTCAAGTAAGAAACTAAATGATCTGAATCGGAATAAACAAAGTCGATGATTTTAGACGCTAGGTGGCTAAGCCGAACTATATTGCAAACTCGTGATCAAAACATAATACATGTTACGATAAATTAGTACGAGTTAGCGTACAATATACATTATTCACCCGAAATTCGAAAGTATAATAAACGTGCGCAGCGCCCCGAAAAATTTCAACCCGACCAAGTTTTATCCCTCAATATTAACTTAACGTCAATTTTAGTCTTAAGACGTGCACCTATTATTTCTTTACAGATTCTTTCGCTTAGTGTAAAATGACAGTATACATTCAAGAGATTCCCTCGTACGAATTAGAATATAACTTCCAATCGATCTTATTTTGCAATAAATATTGGAAATGTGTCCGGAGCACAATGGAATAATATACGTAGACAGCTGTAAGACATAATTTCCTTTGATTCGGTTAAGTGAGAACAGAGCTGACAACATTATGACAAGATCAGTCACATAATTATGTTAATTCGTTAGCCTCGAAGCGTCTTAATGACGGGCGAACATAAACTTGTCGCACATACACAGCTCGTAAACACACACATTTACGTATGATAATTTGACCATTTTTTAAAATTAATTTCAATAATTCAATATAACTCAACGCGTTATCGCACTTTGCTCTCGTTAAGCAATGAGAAAATACCTTTTTTTGATCTGCTTTCTCAAACACCAATAGGGTAAGGCTTTGTATCGTACACAGCGAAATTGCAATAAAATTGAAGATTGAATTTTTCTTTCATCATCGTCGTCGTATAGAGGCGGCACAAGCGAGTTAAGTGGTTTTGCCGTCCATTATTGTGGCCATTTAATTCGTAGATTTCACCTTTGATCCGAATACGTCGTGTGCCTCGCGCCATCGTTATTACGTTAGATCGGACGTTTTTTCTTGGAAATAGAAAAAAAAGAAGTAATTAAGGTGGTCAGCGCGGTGGAGAGATTTTTTCTGTACTTCTTTACAGGTGTTTTCAGCTCATAAATTATATTTTATTGCTGTAACATTTTCAACCTTAGATGACGCAAAACGACATATCGAGTAAATTTATCGAAAATATAAGTACCAAATGTATCCAAGTAATCTCCTAGATACTTAAACAGTTTAAAAAATTGAAGTCTTTTTCAAATGGATTGTAATAAATTCTAGATTAGAAACTGAAAATGTTTTTCTTTATCGAAACAAAATAAATCTCAATTAGCGCATAAAATTAAATCCAGCCTAAATAAACAATAAGAAAATCATATAAGCAAATTTCCAATCTCGGATCGACGCACTGATTGATCCTGATTTCGAGCGCAGTGGCACACGCCTGTCTCACACATACTTAAGCTCACAGCTCACGGCAGAACAATGAATTGTAATTGTAGCATTGATCGTTCATTACAAACTTAATGAACTGCGTAATGGAGCCTTGGGCACAAAAGTATCATTCATTTGTATTTCAAAGTATAATGGTTAACCCCTGAGAAAATTTAGATCCGAAAAAACGCCAGTCACTCCGTTAATCGACATCAAATGTGTGAAGTAAATTCTGTACCTGTGAAACGATGATCTTTGGTATTAGTGGATCATTAAGTATGATCCTTTCATACTCGACAAAGAAGTTGAAAACATTTAGTCTCAAATACCCGTATTAATCCACACTGAGCGAACAGTTCACTATAAACCGCTGTGCGCGCCAACGGCGCCACATCGAAACACCATGCGCAAACTGATTTTCGCCATGCGTGCACTATCTTTGTTTCGGCCGAGTTCCCCTCTACAATTATCGTGCGGCTATCATGGTCATTCCTCGTGTACGCACTTGATTTTGCCGTGCAGAGACCGCGGATTTGGCGGGCATTACACCGTCGTCTCGTGGTATACGCAGCGTGCTTAACCTACGACGCAATTTTACTTGTGTTCTAGTATTATTGTGATTGTGATTGGACTTGTTTTATAGTATTGTTATGATAGTGATTGGATATTTATATTATTATGGATCCATCTATTAACTCATTACTAACAAGTTGGATGCTGGATGACTTGTCATATTATATGCTTCGTAAGTAAACTTTAACATTTTCAAAGTCATTTCATCTAATCATTGATTTTATCATGTTCGATCGTGTTTTACAGTTCATGAAATTACTTACGAGGAATTTATTAATTTAAGTAAAAGCAAAATAGACTTAATAGTACCTGATAGCCACAGTACATCTAGGAATAAACTTAATAATGTATTAGAACTGTATCGAAAAACTTTGAATTCTCAAAAACCGGTTCTCGCAGATGTATCAAATCTCAATCAAAATGCTTCTAGTAACGATTGCTATTACGAAACTTCTAAAGTCCCTACTGAAAGAGATAAATTTAAAGATTATCAAGATTTTTATACACAAAGTAATTTCTACTCAAAATTTCTATCTCTTTCACTTTTGAAATTTGCACATTATTTACTAATGATATTTTCTTATATACTCATTCATAGTACAAAAAAATAAAAGAATGTACAAATTATTACATCATGCTGATTGCTTATGGGGCAGTATTATTCTATATATGTATGCTTATCAGGGCAACATTTCATCATTGAGGGACGAGCTGAGTAAAATATTAGTGGATGCAGAGCTTGATAAAACAAAAGAGAGTACACTACCATTTCAGTAAGAATTTCAAAAATCCTTTTTATTCAAGTTATTTAGTTAAACGTTTATAACACCTGTGTTTATTTTAATTTCAACAGCATTCCCTCTAAGGTGTTCCAAAGTCTCAGTCAAGAAATAGTAGATTTTTTCCCATGTGAAGAAAAAAAAGTATATTATGATTGTAGCTATACTTTATCAAAAGAAAACAGATTAAGTAATAATACTAATACTAAAAATAAAAAAGGAAGAGTAAATGCTACAGGAAAACTACAAAATGCTTATTCAGCAAGGCGAGGTCACATCGAAAAAAAAACAAATTTATTGATAAATCTACACCCTCAAGTGACACAAGTAAAAACTGATACGCCTACTTTTACTGGTATTGAATTGAAAATTTTTAAACATTTTATGTGATCAATGTGGTATTAAATCTATATTTTTTATAATATTTATAGCATCTGAGACATTATTGGACATAAATTGTCTGCTGAATAAGCCGGAGGATTTAAGTGACAGTGAGAAATACCACATAATAGAGAATTGGATGACATCTTACAGCTACAGGAAACAAACATACACTGAAAAAGGACTAGATTTGATTAAAAAATTAAAAGTTTTAGAGACAGATCTTGCATATCAATTGGTGAGTAATTCATTTATTGTAATATTGATAATTTTATCCTAAGTCATGTGAATTATGAATTTCAGATTTCATATGATTTCAAAAAAACTTTTGATGAGGCAGAGAAATTTCATAAAAATCTTTTGACTGAATGGGCTCAAAGCGCTGAATTTCTTGTTCAGTACGCAAAAAGTTTAAGCGAAAACACTGTAAAGTTTGATGTCCCTGAATTAAATGGTAATTACATCAAAGTCGATTACTCAAACTTGGATGATGTTTTTCTCAAAATAAAAATTTCAACAGATGGGAATGGTGAGTTGTATTTTGTATGAGAGAGCACAAGCAAAACCGTTTGAAACATCTCATCAAATGTCATTCTTTTAGGAGTAGCTGATACATTGGCTTTTCTCATTTTACCTGCCCTCATCAAACACACTTTCCGATCCAACCAGAGCAGTGGTACATGGAAAATCACTAAAGAGAAAAGCACCGATTCATTTATGCAACACATAAAAGTAAATAAATATTTCGCTGATATACGTACATCATTTTCAACGGTCTCTAATGTAAATATTATTTCAGGACCACGAATTATTGGATACGATAAAAAATGACTATTCTAAGTTTCTACAATCACATTCAGTGCAGGAACCGCAACCATATGTAGTTTGCTGTGGCCCATTGGATGCTCTAACTTGCGTTCATGCAGTTGTAGGTGATATCGTGTATGATTTTACCACGGCGACCGAAGCAGTCGATTTTTTGTACAAAACGTTGCGCGTCTTGGATATTCAATACCCTGTTGGATGCCCTCATGTTTGGTCGTACTTCCAGCTCATTTTTAATCAAAAAGATCGCAGAGTCATTGCGAAAAACAAGTGCCTTGAATTAGATGCAGATATAAAAGAATTGAAGAATAAAAGGCAAAGAACCAAATAGGTTTTAAAATTAAGAAATTTTTAGTAACTTAATCGTTTTTCGACTTTTATGCACTGTAGTATAACTAAATTTTATTCATTAAGTTAGTAAAATGGATCTAGATTTAGAAGTAGGCCGATTAGTGAGTAAATTATACGAGAATCCTAGGTTCACTTTAAGCGACGTGGATTTCGTTATTAATACATTTCGAGATTATATAAAAAACGATTACAATCCGTCATTAATGAACAAAATAAATTCATCAATACATGAAGCTGTAAGTGACGAAGCACAAACGGAAATAAACCATGTTTTCAACAATCTAGAAGATACTTTTGAAAATGTCAGTTCTGAATATAATCGTGAAAAACTATTCAGAGACTTAGGTTTTAATATAGACGCAGACTTCGTTCCGATTGGAGAGACAGAAAATTTTGTAATAATTGATAATGGTACAGTTGTTAAGAAAAAAAAACCGGTAAAGATGGTTCACATTTCTTTAAGAAAATCATTAACCGACTTGCTGAATATCGACGGATTGTTTCCAGCAATATTAGCTTATATTTCTACTTTAAATGAGTCATCAGTTATGAGTAATTTTTTACAAGGAGAGTTATGGAAAGAGCAATTAAAGAATTTTAGTGAATCTAAAAGTGAATATGATTTGGCTCTTCCTTTATTCGGGTACCACGACGATGTAGAAATCGGCAACGCTCTAGGTCCGCACGCGGGCACTAATAAAATAGGAGTATTTTATGCAGTCCTACCTTTTCTACCACCAGGTCTTGCCTCTAAATTAATCAGTATTCTCATAGTTGATTTATTTTATGCAAATGATAGGAAAAAATATGGCAATGAAAAAATTTTCTGTACTACGATAGATGAATTGAATGATCTCAGGTTAAATCCAGTGACTATAATTGTAGGCAATATTAGCTACCGTGTTTATTTTATTACAAGTCTCATTATTGGAGACAACCTTGGCCTCAATGGCATTTTCGGCTTCACAGAATCTTTTGGAAATACTATTTGTTGTCGATGTTGCTTCGCAGATCCTTGTCGTATGCAAAAAATGATTCGAGAAGACAGACATTTGATTCGAAATCTATTAAATTATGAGGCACAATTGAAAGACAAACAGCTTAGCGTTTCAGGCATAAAAGACGAATGTATTTTCAATAGAATAATTCAGTTTCATGTGACTCAAAATCAATATTTAGACATCCTTCATGATGTTTTTGAGGGCGTAGTCAGTTATGTCATGGCATTTATTCTAACCGTTTTCATCACGGTTGACAAATTTTTTACTATAGATTATCTCAACTTCAAATTAAAAAATTGTCAGTTTGACTTCGAATCAAATAATCTCCCATCAGCGATAAGTTTAGATTATATAAATGCGAATGGAAAGCTAAAAATGTCTGGTGCTGAAGCGTTATTTTTTGTTCGTTATTTTAACATTATGGTTGGATCTAAAATACCTGAAGATAATGAAACTTGGAAGCTTTATTTAAAGCTAAGAGAAATCGTTTACATCATTACAGCCCCAGCGATAACAGAATCACATATACTGCAATTAGAGGATGCTATAGCTGAACATCATTCCTTGTACATTTTTTTAAATGGTAATCTAAAAAAGAAGTTTCATTTTATGGTTCACTATCCACGTCTTATACGTTCCGTCGGACCCTTGATGAATTGTTCAACAATGAGATGTGAATCAAAGCATCGGTTATTGAAAGATTTGTTGTCGGGTAATGCTTGTAAAATAAATACTTTGAAAAGTTTGGCTAATAGATATTTATTAGCCAATATGTCTATAAATTATATCAAATATCAAGACGTTGATATTTCCTTTGGAAAACAAAAAAAGGAAAATTTTTTTCAAAATGGGAGAAGTTGTACAAAATTCACTCTTACTTATGTAAAAGTAAATAATTTTAAATATAGCCCTGATTCTGTAATAATTACAAGCATTTCAGACGATTTTCCAGAATTTGGAAGAATAGAAACTATCTACTTATTACCAAATGACGAAGTAGAATTTTTATACAAGCCATTAAAAGCTATTGGGACAGACAGTCATTATGATGCGCATATAATATATGAATGCGAGGAATTGAAATGTATTTCATATAATAATTTACCGGTTAGAAGCCCTTGTATTACTTTTAAGCCTGACAATTATAAAAATTTACTTGTAGCAACAAGACATATATTTTAAAAATTATAATTTAAAATTGTTCAAATTTATAGAAAAAATAAAAAATAATAAAATAAGAATGTTTTTATTTATAATTAATCATTTCTAAATAACTATAGACTAAGCACATCTTGAGTTTGACTTTGCAACAACATTTGCGGCGTATTTCAACTCCCAGCATTTGGTCGAGCGCTTGCTATACAAGCGCATGCAGAATTGCTGTGCTCTGCACGGGAAAAAGCCGTGCGCCCTACGCACTATGATTCAATGGTTACGACGCGCGGGCGTTTACGAGTTGTGCATAATAAATTGTAGAGGGGGCACGGTGATTTTAAGTTTACACGGACCACTTGAATGAAGGTGGCGCTCTGCACGGTCAATAGTTGTGAACTGTTTTCTCAGTGCATTGTCATCGTTCCTTCATTAATTGTTCGAATAACTCCCCAGAAAAAAAATCAAATCAGAAACTTTTTTGATTTTCTCTCTATTTTCATCGAAAGGCATTCAGGATAGAAATTTTCCGCTCCACCGCGCAATCCTCTCTCTCTCTCTCTCTTTCTCTGCACGCTCCGAGTCGAGAGAAAATATTTATTCCCCGGCAAACGAGGCCAATTTATCCGTGCGATAGCGCGTGTATACGTATTCATGCCATTGCCGCCGCCGCTGCTGCTGTGGGTGTGGGTGGGTACGCGAGCAGGGCACGAGGCGGGGGGGAAGGGGGGGGGGCAGAGTCGGATAAAGGCGATGATATCGTTTGACGAGCGACGCCATACTGTCTTCCGCCCGACGCAATTGGTCGCGATAGCGATAAGATTACAAAAGGAGTAGTATAACAGAAGCAGCAGCGGCGGCGGCGGCGGGGAACAGACGCGGTGCGGGCGATATAGTGGAGGCGGCAGTGGCGGAGGGGGACATAATACACGGCGTACGCGCAAGCGCCACACGGCCAAGCCTTTGGCTATACATGAGAGTCTCGACGAAATATCCGCTCGCTCTTCGTGCCTAGGGAGGTCGCTCGGCTATTCATAGAATTCACGCGCGAAGGAGGAAGGGGAAAGAGGAGGAAGAGGAGAGAGAGAGAGAGAGAGAAAAAGAGAGCTGAAAAGGGGCTTTATCGACTTGGAAGGCAGGAGATAAGCTTCGTGCTTAGATACAGGCGAATAACAAGCGCGATGAACTGGACGCTTTATTTTTCGGCTTGTATTATATTGCATTATCGTGTATTATACATACACTTCTGCTTTTCTTCTTTCATTTTGTGCATCGATATCATTCGTCGAGACTCGAGCTGGATATTATAATCCATTATAGCAGTTTCTTAGTACGTAATAATCATATTAAAAGAGATAGAGAAAATTACGAGTGTCTCTCGAAATACCCTTTTTCATCCTCGAAATCCTAAAATCACGATTATTAGAAATCAGTCCTCGCGATGCAAACGATACCCTCAAACCATTTATCTAAAATTGCTCCGTACTTGATTTATACTTGTATCGCGCTTACACCGACATCATGTGCAGCGTTATAATGCGTGTGTAATAGCCGCGCGCGTCGATCTCGAAGTGGAAGCAGCTGAGTGTCTCGCGTCGACCGAATCATCAATCAATCGCAGCCCGACGAAAGATCGGACTCGTTCGCGTGTTTTTTTATTTTTTATCCATTCGCTTTGAAACGTAATCACGACGCTCGATTATGCGGTTACATAAAAAAACACTCGAGCAATTTATATGCGTGAACCCGTGAAATGTAAAAGATTTTTGGAATCCAGCGAGGACTCTGTAATTGAAAATTATGGTTTCGTGCGCGTATACGATTACTCGGAATTATGAGCGACATAAGAGTTCTCGCGTACGTTTAAAAAGTACAGTAAACCCGAACGAGTTCTCGCCGATTACAAGCACAATAACGCAACGCTCAACTAACTCATCGACGAGCTATACCCGATTTTACGCGTATGAAATCATGTTCCCTCTAATCCGTCGTGCATACAATACATCCGCGTACTTTTCTCCTATTATTTTATATATCCCGACACACATACAGTGTTTCTACATAATATCGCAGTGCATAAACACGAGGCATCCTTATCCCGAAATAAGGATAAAAATAAAAGCTCTCATTCGAGCGAGCTGGCTCTGACTGTGGCGCTTGCCAAAACTTATATACACGGGCGAGCGTGGCGTATATATAAGCACAGCGTATAAAGGATCCTACAGCTTGGGCCAAGCTCGCAGCACAGCACAGCAGCCTGATTTATGGATTCCACATTCATTCCCTTCGCGTAGCGCGATAACGCGAAATTGCCTTCTCGGTAATGGCTCCGGCGTATATATAACCGAGAAGAGAGAGAGAAGTATCTTGACTCGCGTCACGATTCTGCATCGCGATCGCTTTTCTTCCATCCCCGAGCGAGCGTCGAATTGGCCAAGTATATGATCTGAAAATTTTGGACTTATGTTTGGGATGGTGTATACAATTTTATTCTGCTGTTTTTTAAACTGTAATTATTTACAAAATTGAAAGTTGATTTAAATAAGGATAGTGTATTTTAGGATACTCGACTCAAAAAAATGTGCAAGCCTACCAACACTCAGACTCTTATTTATCAAAAATGTACACGGACAGAGGAAGAAGGAAGAAGGGCCAGAGTATCTATACTATGCAGAGAAGCCGAGGGCAAAAGGAGGAGGCTATATACAGCGTGATAATGGTACGTATGATGGGGTTGCTGTCGTGTTTCGCCCGTGCCAGCTATATGTACGCGTTTCCATGACGACCTACAGCGGCAGCAGCAGCAGCACGACCAAGAGAGCGCCAAGAACTTTGTACGAGGGAAGGAAGGAAAGGGAGGCTATACATACTATGCCAGAAGATGCCTCGCGACGCCAAGTCCTCCTCCCTTCTTCGGACTTTCGGCGGAGGGCGCTATACTTTTCGTATATATCTTCGCTGGAAGCTCGTATTTATATAAACGAGGCCGTGTGGCGCTTTTGCAAAGCGCGGGGAGGGGGAGGGAGGGTATGAATAAAGCGGCTACGCTTGCACAAAGATCGCCTGGTTACTGGCCAGCAGCTATCGATAATAGAAAAGATAAGGGCCCAGGCAGCGCCAGTCGCCCACGTATATACAGCTACAGAGAAAATTTGCTCGCTCGAGACTCTATCTCGCACATATGCTATGTAAGTACGAACGCGCGCGAATGTTTTATGGCATTACCAAAATGACACGCAATATAAGATAATGCGATTTCATTTTTTTTTTTCAGTCAAACGCCAAGAGAGAAAGAGAGAGAGAGAAGGAAAAGATAGTAAAGCTTTTTCGCTCTCATTGATTGGTATATATTTTTTTTTTATCTCGAACGCGGTGAGCGATTCTTTGATTGACTCGGAGATTTATATTAATTCATTGGAATACAATTCAGTCGGACGCAATGGAGGTTCTTTAAGCTCCAATACAGCTACATCGCGAATAAGGGATCGCCGCGCGATGGAAAACGATACGAGGGCTGTTTATCGAAGAATAAACACTGCCCGGGAAAGTTTGAATTATTAGCTCGATCAATCCATCTCGCTCGAATTTCGAATGCAAATAAAGATAAAGGCGTTTTAAGCATTTAGCTGCGATTCGCGCGTCTGTGTACACGGGATGCGCGTGTGCGGGGGCAACAATACTCGCGCGCTTTTCATTAAGTGAAATGAACGCGACTTAATTAAAGGGTGGAAGCGCGCAATTACAGGCCAATAAATCCGAGACCCGTTAATCCGTTATAGTGGAGACAAGTTAAACTTCTCGGGCTCTGTATGTGTGTGTATACTCTATTCTGTATGCAGGCTGTGCTGTAGGTGCATGTGTGTCTGTGTGTATTATAGGGAGGGATTTCGAGGCCACAGGGGCGGGGGCGTGAACGAGGCGATGTGTGTGTGTGTGAGTCTGTATACACTGCCCGGGCTAAAGCGCATAATTGGCTTTGAACGTCGCCACCTGAGCTCGGAAATAAAGCCGCAAGCCTTAGCACAATATTATATGCCGCAGATCCGATTTTATCTCTCACTCCTCTCTCTCTGTAGTTTGCGCCACACGCAAGCGGGACTACTGCACGCGCCGCTGGGGCGCCGACACGAAATATTTGTCTGCTGCAGGCTGTGTCCCTGTTGTTATCGCGGATGAATGCGCGCGATAAATATTGCGCTGGAAAGGGTATGAGTGTCGTTATATCGCATTGATCGACGCACGAGCTCTCTTTGATTCGGGTAAATTGAGATTTTAATTAAATATACTTTGCTTTCCGCAATGAGGGAGTTACGTGCGATGTTTTTCTTTTAACCAAACGTCAAAGGATAATTTGGTTCATATTATTTGTAAAATAATTTTCAACGAATGACTGCACTTTGTAAGCGCAAAGCAATATCGAAGTTATGAATAATAAAACCCTGCTTTCATTTATACAATTATATTTACCTTTTCACTTGTGAATTTACAGATAGAGTTACTCGCCATCTAGTGGTGGAGGTTTAAAGTGTTGCAATATCGTATTAGTAAAAGTAAAAGTAAAAGTAGTTGAAAACTGGTCTGCATTTTTTGCACTCTCTTTACGAAGTCCTAAAGTATACTAAAAAAAGCGTCAAATTTGGGCCTCTTGAATTAAGTGATAGACGGTCCCAAAAATTCTGAAAAAATTCAAGCAGATTCTTTGAAAAATTTTAAAACTTTTGATCGTCCCATTTTTTCATTTAAGTACTTCTATTTCGATATAGAAAATAACAAAGATTTTTTTATAATGTGGAAAATCCTCTACAAAATGGGCCCTAAGGCCCATTGGATCAAACTAAGCACAGGGAGCCTCAGTATTGGGTACCAGCAGACCGCAAAAAAATTTTGGAGCAAATCCATGACCCAAACCTGAAAAGCTCTTTTTGTTAAATTGGGAATTATCTGAAAATCCGTCGAAAATTATGTAGCCAACGACGAGGTAAAATTTTAAATACTCTCAAATTGCTTGTACAATGCAGATTTCTTAGTTTTGCGCATTCCTGTGTCGTTAAAGAGTGACGGTGGCACTGGGGCGAACTCGTAATTCAAGTAATTTTTCGTGTCTCCTTCTTTGTTTTTATTTATAGAAATTCTTTAAAAAATTGAAAGTGACTAAGTACACACTACATAATTATCTATGTTTTTTATTTTCGTATTTTGTCCAGCTAACGTGCTTACGACATGTTACCGTTAAAATTTCATTTGCGAAAAATCTTCGTCGATCATAGCTTGCACTAGTTTTCCTCCGATTTCAAATACGTTACAGCATTGACCGATGAGTCCCAAACGATACCAGATGCAATCCTTTTGGGCAATGTATTAGACGTATTGAAAAAATTATTTAATCTTTTTTCATACGAAAATTCATTGAGTAAGTACAATGTTTCATTTTATTAGCATTGATACATTATTATACAAATAATAACATTTTTAGGAGAAAACTTTTTTCACTGTACCGACATTTTTTTCTAAAGCGGGGTTTCTTGCGAGCTCCAATGCAATAATGATTACAAAATATAAATAAATAAAAAACCAATGGTCACTGAACTAGAAAATAGATTCGTTCTAACACTCGATCCTTCTGTTACAACGAGCTTTTGATGAAAATCATATGTATAATACATAACGGAAAAAAATGCAGAGTCAAGATTCACCCACGATGCAGAATAGAAACAAAGAGAAAACACATATACTTGCCGACGAGAGAAGAAAACATTAAAACTAATTAGTACTTCTGCGCGTGTGGTAAAAATTTTGGGTGATGTCTGAAAAACTGGCCCGATTAATGATGATTGACTCGTGGGAGACTTCCACAAGAAACTTCCAAACCACACACGTGTTCACGATTTAAAATGCATACGTGATTTTCGAAACGTATGTACAACGTGTGAGGCTCGACAAAATTCACTACAATAATATCACGATCAATACCCTCATAGATCGACATTTTATTTCAATGATTTTGATATGATAAAACCACACACAAAAGAATTCAGTTATTAATCAAGTGTAGTATCAATTTTGATAGTCCAACTTAAAAACCTAGTTTTAGGCTCTTGTACTAGGAAGTATTGATTGCAACTAGTGCGAATAAGCTTTTCCAGCAATACTTGTTGAAGCACTCGCGTTCGGCTCGAGTGCTGCAACCCCTCGTTTTTCAGAAAAAGCATATCCACACCGGTCGTTGCATGATATACTATTTACTGTCTTTTCTATGAACAAGATGTTTTTCAAGGTAAAAACTGGTAACAAACATTTTTAAAAAGAATAATTTTTTTACAAAAAAAATTTTTCATGCGCAAATTTAGAAACTAGTTGAAAAGAAACAAACCTAATCAAATATAAACATTTAAAACATATACTGAAACAAACGTTAAAATAAATATTTTCAAATACGTTATCTGTGATTCTCACCGGGATTTTTTCAAAAAAACTACATGAGTGTTTTGAAAATAATAAAATAAAGATAGATTTCCAATTTGAGTATCACTGAAATACTATTTAGTGTCAACCGTTTATGATACATACTTTGAGATTTTCTATTCGTCTCAGCTTGTACGTAATAGGGTAATTGGACCAGTGAATGACTATTCTCAAAAATGAACAATAAAAAATCATAAAAAATATATTTATATAGACCTTATAAAATTCAATAGTGAGCCATGCATCTTGTTTTTTATGTTCGATCAACATATAATAAGGAAAATAATTTTCTTCTATCCTAAAACTGGAGTAACAGGTCCATACGTATTCGGAGGAGCTCTTTCAACATACTTGATTTCGAAAGAAATTTACGTATTAGAACACGAATTTTACAGTGGATTATCACTCGCCGCAGTACTGATCGTTTTAGTTAAGAAACTTGGTCCCAGCGTAGCTGCATATTTAGATAAAGGTATTGATGAATACGAGAAGGGATGGGAGTCGTCAAGAACCGACCAAATCAAGAGTTTGGAGACAGCAGTTGAACATGAAAAGAAAGAACAATGGCGAACAGACGGACAGAAAATGATTATGGAAATCAAAAAGGAAAACATCAGTATGCAATTGGAGGCAGCATACAGAGAACGTCTCAGCCATGTGTATCAAGAAGTCAAGAAACGCTTAGACTATCAAGTTCATTTGCAAGACATTGAGAGGAAATTAGCTCAAAAGCACATGGCTACATGGATCGTTGATAATGTTAAGAAATCATTCACATCCTGACCATAACAAATAGGCATAGGCATTAGGGCATATCCAAAAGTGGTCATTTACCGGTCGAAAGTGGTCAATCATTGGTTGAAGTACCCTATACCATCTGGACATTTACACTTAGATACTTATTGAAATTATAAAAAAGGGATTGATTTCATTGAAATAGTATATTTCTCAACGGGTGCAATTGTGGTTTTTCAGCAAAACGAGGGATCATAGCACGAGCCGAAGGCGAGTTTGGTTAAAAAACCATATCTGCATCAGTTGATTATACTATTTTTTCCTACGGAAGCCTAAAGTTAGCGAAATAGTTGCGTATTGTAGGTTAGTGTGGGAAAATTCATAATATTTTTTGATAATTACAAGAAGAAAATTATTCATCGTTTAATAATAAATAAATGTTTAAATAATAATATAAGGTGTGCACTTACCACTTTGGGAGATCCTAAGTATTAGTGCAATTGATCTTCACATTACATTGTTTCTTCCTAGGTAATTTGAGCAATTTATCAATTAATTTACAGGACAATATAAGGGGAATCCTTCAGATAACTTCAACAAACCAACATAACAACATAACAACTAGAACACAGTTTTTTCACGACTCTTGGCATTTTATTAAAAATTGATCTCTCACTTTTTAATAAAAAATTATACCACAATCGACAATTCTTCGGACACGCGCTGACCTCCTCGGGATACAATTAAATATAGTTCAAAAAATAAAATTATTACATGTGGACTGGTTGAGTAGCCAATAGAGTAGTGAAAAGAGTGCAATCGATCTCTTCAGTTCAATCCTACCATTCTGAAACTGCCGTAAGTTTAATCGATTAATTCATTTTCGTTGACCAAATGCATCTACTTGTCAATCATTCGTGTCTAATGGTAATTAGTGGTAATAAATATAATGATAATTTTAACGACGATTTTATAGGTGTTAATTCAATGACCAGTGAAAATACTACTATCGATACGTAGAATTTTCCAGACAATACCATACTTCGCCGAAGCATCGCAGGTTGCTGATCAAATATTCGTAAAATGTTTAATTCTAAACATTAGTTTAACGCCATGCTTAACAATTATATTCACTTTTTCACTTGCAGATTTTGCAAATAAAGATACTCGCCATCTATGGGTAGATGCTTAGACTTCAATTATGATTAAATTTTCATGAATTAGAGTAATTAACTTAAAAATCTGTATAAAATTATTAATTTGTAATCAAAAGACGTACTAAAAATAATTTACGTGATTGTGTTTTCTAGATTTTATGTTAAAAAAATTAATCATTTCTAGAACATTAATTTTCAACGAAGATTCCGCATGTAAAATTTCTTTGAATAAAATCCTGCATAGGTTAATTAAGTATAGTGATTTTTAAGAATGATTTTACAGTAGATCTGCATCGAATTTAAGGTTTTTTTGACAGTGTTTATGTATTAATATTTTTTGTTTTCGCCCGAACCACCGAGACGTTAAAAACATCGTTATTGTTGTGAAAAACATTTTTCGCTAAGATTTTGTAAATATTGTTACAACTGCGATCATTGTCATACGCGACAACGTATTGTAACTGCTCGAACGTGCGTAAAATCGATGCCTCGGTTTCGAGACGAATTTCCAGTTAATAATAATGCGTCGTGGATAAGCGGGTCAACGAGCAATAATAATCATACACATTTATAGCTCGAGAGATCGATTATTCGTAAAAATGTCATTTATATCAAAAATCGGTTATATCGTCGAGATTCATCGACACGCGGAAACAACAAATGAGAAAAAAATCATCACTGCTCTTGATATTGAATTGTCAGAAAAGAGAAAGTGTCGGCTCGAGCTGGCAGCAACGGATACGCATTACATATACTACGTACGCGTGCACTGCATGCCACACACACACACACACACACACACACACACACACACACACACACACACACACACACACACACACACACACACACACACACACACACACACACACACACACACACACACACACACACACACACACACACACACACACACACACACACACACACACACACACACACACACACACACACACACACACACACACACACACACACACACACACACACACACACACACACACACACACACACACACACACACACACACACACACACACACACACACACACACACACACACACACACACACACACACACACAGCGCCACTCAGTGTACGCAGACGCGTCAAGTTGAAATCGTCTTGATTAATTGAGCCGAAGAACACGAGCCTGTCAATGGGTTTCGATTGTTCCAAAAAACCACATCTCATTATCGTGCCTCGAAATCGGGTATACACGAGTATCCTACATCAAATGTCACCAAACTATGTTTTTCTTCTCCTTTACTGCTCTCCCCTGGGGTGCAGTACGTAATAATTTACAGATGTATGTAAGAATATTAATTGCTTAAATTTTCAAAGAATTTTGCTCCCTCAGCATCGAATTCCAAAGTTAAAAGAGTATATATTGTTATTTGTAGATCAGTACAAATTATTTGTATATTTCAAGTATTAATTGACCTCAGTACCAGAACATTCAAGTATAGTCATACTTTAATGATCTTATGTACCATTTCGAATTTGCCTTAAAAATACTAAAGTCACTTTTAAAAATCACTGGTTTTTAAGCGAAAAATAAAGTACCGGTACTAAAAATTATGAAAATTCCTAATATTACAAATAATCGCATTGAAAATAACACAACATTTTTGAAACTTCAACAATGAGAACTATGGCATAGGCGATTTTCGGCTACACAAGAATTCACGAGTTACCGGTAGATGGTGTGTAACCGAATCTGTGAAAACCATAAGAGAAAAGGCAAAGTATTAGCATTAAATTGACGCAGGTACTAAAGAATTCTGATACTTTATCAGAATTTGTACGCAAAAAATCTCTACTTTCAAATTGATCGTAAATTGCGGTTAAACGATATTGAATTCGTATATAATTCTCAACGAAGCTACAATCCAAATCTTATACGCGTGTTTCCTGGTTTTACCGGTAGATTATAGAGTGTCAGGTTACATCCAGTGATAGAACAATTAGTATCCAATCAAGATACCTAAGTCGCGGGTGACTCGGGTCATTTGAGGTTTCATCAATGTAATATACTGATATCAGAAATAAGAAATTTAAGGCGACAACTAAATGCTCGTTATTCTTATTGCCGTGCTCGTATTCTAAATAATACGAGACGTGTCGATGTATAATATTGTCTAATTGTTTTACATCATAGTATTGCATACTAAAAATGTTAAAGTGGAAAAATTTTTATACGGAATTATTTCCGAAAAAAATTCCTTCTCGCAGGTATCGAATTAGATATCAACTTTCCAACGATACAAAGCAAGACACCCACGCTACGCATCGACTACAAATTGGCATTTTCACGGGCCATCGAGCTCCTTATATTCTCGCGTTAACTTGGGATATATTTATCAGGGACCGATCAACACACACACGCAGGCTCTAAAATCCCAGCGTCGATCAGCATAACTGTTTCAATTTAAATCGTGCGTTTTTGCGTACACATAAATCGTTGTCGCTGTACATAATAGGCAGAGCCGTGTCAGCACCCCCCAGCGTTGGCAGCTTCGAACGAGAGAAAAGTATATATAGCCCAGGTGGTGGCGCAGAGATAAACGAGCGAGTGAGAAAAAGGGAAAATTAGCCACAAGAAAAGGTTTACAACTCGAGCGAGTACAAAAGTCAATGCTCCATATGTCCCCGTTGCTGCTGCTGCTGCGTGGGTGTAGGGGGCTACTTCGATAATGTACCTGAAAAATCGAAATGGATCAATTTGTGTGAGATTTTCGCCGTTGTAGCTATTTAACGGGCCCGCGCGTGGGTGTCTCTTTTGTTCCCGCTTCTCTCTCTCTCTCGCTCTTTCGTCGTGTGCGGGTAATTTTTGCGCGTGTGTGGCTCTCTTCACACCACAATATAGGATATATGCTCCTTTAAACGGTGCGGCTATAAGAGCCACCGCTGCTGCTGCCGCAGAGCATACATACAGGATAATTTATGTTTTGACGCGCGCGCGTGCCACACGGCCTTATAGCGCATTGTTTAGAATATATAATAACAATCATAATAATGCCCCGGGACCCATTGAGTTTCCGGCCCGGGGAGTTGTGTCGTTTAACGCGCTCGCGAGTGACGCGCACTCATTTAAAAATTGTATATACGTTATAACGTAATATACTACGTGTATGTATATTTATCGATTATGGGCTATTTATTGTGCGCGGCGCGCTAAACGATTCACGAATTATTGCCGGGGCCTTATTTACAGATTTCGTGGTGGCGGGTTTTTACCTTTGAACGCGGCGTACATCGTGTTTCCGGGAAATTTTTCCGTTATGCGTACCTACTTGAACAAATATATAAGAGAAGAAAACGAAAAATTATACGGATCTAATATCTGCATCGCGCAGTATAGCGCAGAAAAAAAAATAGACGATGAATCGGGGATCGCGAAACGCCCCGAGACTCTTTCCAATCAGTTGAATATTTCACGTGATTTGTCGTTTCGCTCTAGAAGAGAAGAAAAAGGAGCATCGCAAGCAAGCGACAACACCGCACGACGGATCGGCCGTCGCGCGCTGCAAATTGTAAAGGCATGGCCTAGGCAGGCAGGCAGCAGGCTGGCCAATAATTAACGCCTTTTGCCCGTACATCGTGTTGTGTATACACACAGGAGAGGCAAGGCGACGAGTCGTAAATCGCCAAGAGAGAGAGACAAACTTCGACGCAGCTCCGGAGCTCTATGGGTATTGTTTGTATGTGTGTGTAGGTATATACCGTATAACGGCAGCAGTTTACCGTATATAAATTACCAAATAAACGAAACGAAAAAACATTGCGCCTGTATACGCGGGTACTTGAGCTTTTGTGTCGCACGCGTTGTTTTTCCTCTGTACCTTTTTTTTTTTTTGCGCTTCGCCGTTGCTTCATCTATTGCCGCCCGCGCAGCAGAAGCTTTACACACATCTCCTCCTCCTATATCCGCACGAAGTCAATAAATAAGCTCGGTCGACCAATAATTCCCGAACGCCCGAGATAGAGAGAGAGAGAGAGAGGTAATACACCACCGCGTACCTCTCGGAGTTTTCATTCTCTCTTTCTGTGTGCTTGTGTGTTGTGTGTTGTGTCGGTGTGCTCTCTCTCTCTGTGTGCTTGTGTGTTGTGTGTGTCCGTCCGCGCCGATGAAAATATCATGAGCAAATGAAAGAAAACCGAGGGAGAGTTTGATAACATCGGCGATCGACGACGACTCTTTTTCTGCGGAATGAAAAAAACCCCCCGCCGCGCGATTTATTGCTCGAAAACAGGTGCAAAACGACGAATATAAAATAATACACCCGCACCCGATTCCGCGCTCCTTTCTTTCCTTTTTTTTTGTTTGCCTTTTATTGCTGCGCGCTCGTCGTCGCGTTCGTCCTTCGTTCGTACCGAGGTACAAATCGAGGAAAAAATTTTTAATTTCTATATCGCCCGGATGCGCTTACTCAAACGAGAGCTTAGTTATTATTCAAACGCTTTAGGTATATATATTTCGCCGGAGAGGAAAGTTCCCCGGTGCGCGTCGTGCTCTTCGTTTATTTTATATTATTTCATAATATATACGCGAGTCGCTGCTAAAAATGGGGAAATACCGATGGTACAATTGTTTTTAGCCGACTAGATAAGCGCGCCGAGGGAAGAAACGTCAACAAACGAGCCGTGTGTTGCGCGATAACCGGTATTTAAATTTGCCAAATTCTTTCTTCTCTTCGATCGATGTTACGTAAACGACGAGAGAACAATGGCAATGATGTATACCTAACGTATTTAAAGAAAAAGAAGCTGCAGCGTAAGATATAGGAGAATAGGACACAGCTCATCGGCTGTATTTTCGCGTTCACTCGGGCGAACATTTACACACACACATACCGGCGAAGCTGCAGCACAGGAGAGTCAACCCTTGCTCGGGCGACGGATCTACTATATATGTATACTATATACGCTCATCGCGCATATAGGAGTCCAAGATTTCCCTCGGGACTTTTCGGGGCTCTGCGACTGTGCCGTGTATACGGAGCGACCTGGATACACATCCTTTCTGCAGAAACATTGTCCTCGCGACGCTTCTATCTCTCTCTCTCTCTTTTTTTTTTTTATACTCTCTCCCACGGGGGGACACTACGACGACTACCGTGCGCTCGTCCAGGGTGCGAGAGAACAAAAAAAAAAGGAGAAAAAGAAGGATGTCGACTGATTTGATGATGAAGACACTGAGAGCTCGGATTGATCGTTCTAAAGGGTCGAATTATTCTCGACTTTTTTATTGGCGCAGATTTTTTTTTTCTCCGCGTTTCCCAATTTTCACAGAGAGAAAATTATTCAAGGGTCTCGCGAGCCGGAATCAGGGTAGAAATGAAATTGAGTTAAAATTTATGTAAATTGTACGAGATTAATGTTTTATCATTTCTCTCGAGAAAGATTACTGAGTTGGTAATGATTTCGATTGGACGCGCATCAGACCAAAAGGATGTGTCGTGTTTTCAATGGGCCAAGTTTAATAATCTAAGCCACGCTTGACATACGTACAGTGACATCTGTGAAAGCTAAGTGAAACTTTGGAGGTCGATAAAAGCAGTTATCAACTGGATCAAGTTGGTTGGACTAATTATAAAATGAATTGACCGAAAAATGTGTCTGTGAATTTTGATATACTTATTATGGCAAAAATAAATTTCAATTAAAATCCAGATCGTCAAGAATGTTTTGTCAAAATTTACATTCGCTGTGTTTATCACCTCAGATCAATGCTCCACTTATGTACGTACGCTTATGTAAAGTTAAAATCAACAAGTTCATTCTCAAACACTTTAATATAAATATTCACAGCTTGTAACAATAAAAATCATTATTAAATAATAGGAAGGTGTGATTAAATATTTGCTTGCATACAAACTTCTCCCCTTTTGTCATACATCTTCAATAATTCTATTGTTTTACGTGGGAAACCTATTAGCTCGTAAGTTGTTTTTTTATCTTTGTTCTTTTACGTAGATCGAATGCTTTTGAGATTAACATTAAATTATTGGAATCCATTACGATCAAAATTGAATGTACGCGTTGATATTTAATTATATCGTCCCATCATTCAATTATCATTTATGTCACAATTCATTGAATTTTGAAGCTAATAGGTTTTAATTTTAAATAAATAAACATGTTTATTTTGCTCTCGATAAGTAGGACATGCGACTGTGTAATGATTTGGACTTGATGAGACCATCAGACGTAAACAACTATACAAGCACTTACATTACACATTTTTGTGATATCTCAAACTAATTCTATTGATTAAAGTATAATTGCACAGCTTTTAATATTCAATTACAAGGAATGTTCTTTTAGTTTGTATTTCATTATATTTCAGTGAAAAAAAATATGTACTTACTTTTGATAAAAAGATATTAACTCTATATTCTTAATAATTCATTTACAATAAAATACTGTATGCTAAAAATGCACAGAATATAAGGAAATTCATTGATTTTATACTTCATATGACATCAAGATATTTTATTTCAATAAAGACCATTTCAGCTGTTCTTTGGCTGATTGTAGAACCTATAAAAGAAAATTAAAATCATTCCATGTTTTGCTATACTTTTTATAACAAACATTTTACAATTCTTACTTGTGCGACTGTCTGTTCACCCAGAGGAATATCATCATTCCTTAGAGCAACTCTGTGGACTATACGATGAGCATCAGCATCAAGAATAACTCTGCAATATTATAGAAAAAGTTGTAAAAGTTTCATCATGCATAATAATATTAAATTCTATAGTCTTTGTAAGCTTTTAATTAGTTAATTTATTAAGTTATTATTTTGAAGAAAAAAAACAAATATTAAACATACCCTCCATCACAGATTTCATCAACTGCCAACATGACAATATCCAAACTATCAAGCACAGCCTTTTTCTCTACATTCTTCCTAAGAATGTGACTGACAGAATCATACAAACAGTTTAAGACGCTCATCAATAATAACTAAAAAACAATTAAAGAATACTTTAAACTAACATAAAAAATATAATGACTAATATTATGGAGCATAAACAAACCTCATTTTCGTGAGAGCTACCCATCACATAAAAGAACAAATCGACATTGCTCTTGTACACGCAAGTCATACCGTCCAACATAATGATTTCTGCATTTGCCCTGTGTGTTTTATTGAACAGATTCTTTTCGAAAGCTTTCTGTTCCTTTGCTGTAGGGAAAATATTTTTGTCATAGTACTTGGCGAGTATTCTTTCCCCATCATTGTCTAGGATGGCAATGCCTTTGACAGTGTATAAACTGGGCTCCTAAAAAGTAAATTATCATTGAAATTCATTGATTAACAATATAAAGATTAGTTAATTGTGCAAAAACCTCTTACATATGCTTTACTATTTTCACTGATATGATACATATTGGAAGGTTATAGTAAGCTCAAAAAGACTATGTCTTACAACAAGCAAGTGCTAAGTTCTGGCAGCCACTGAGATACACAAAAACTTAACGTGTTTATTGAGTGGGGATGAGGCAATCTAAGACACAGATTCAAAACAGGAGATGCAAAGATGAATACTCACGAATAGCTGACCGTCCATCGTTTGACGTGTCGCTTTGACTTTCCGAGCTGTGTATCTTAACTTAACCTGTCTGACTGACACTAGCAGCCGTACACGAACCGTCTGCTCATTCAATTAATGATTTGCCCCTTTAAAGGCAATTTATACTTTTCTAAAGCATTTTCTAATGTTTCTTCAAATTGAAAAACCATAAAAAATACTGTTATATTGTTTACAATAAAGTACAGTCAATTTTCTTACATTTTGAGAATGTAATATTTATTAAAACTTTTATTTGTAAAATAAGTACAAAAATATATTCAACTTCTTTGAGCTTTCATCATCAATTCCTACTAAATTTTTTGAATTTTTATATGAAAATAAACATCCTTTAGCTACAATATTTTTGAAAACGTGTTAATTTTCAATTAAAAGTTACAAAAATAAAATTTTTCATTTCAAATTCAAGTTGTAAAATTTTAAAAGTGATTCTAAACTTAATAATTAATTGTCACTTTTTATCTTTAAATTCAGATCTTACAAGTCTTGGCACGTTAGTAAATCGATCAAGATAGTTATTAACATTAGATCGCATTAGATATTGATTAAATTTTAATTGGTATTGGGTCGTATTTTACTTCCAACTTTGCCCAGTGATCGTTAAATTGTTTTACGAATGACTTTACAATATTTTTCTTTTCCGTTATAATTATATTCTCATAATTTCCTTCAAATGCCTGTGGTGTCCAGTTAGCGCTACCATTAAGAAGTATCTTTTTGTCAATAACTATAAATTTATGATGCATTAAGTAATGATCCATTGCTTTGGATCGAACTTCAATATCTAAAAAAGATATCAATTGTATAATATACTTGAAAATGAAATAGATTAGTTCGTCTTGAAATTACTAGACATAATTATTTGATTACGTACTGTTTTGAACTAAGTCATATATCGGGCTATATGCATTTTTCATGGTATCCTCATCTGTAATAACTCTAATTTTAAGTCTCCTCTTTCTGGCTCTGATAACAGCATTGACTAGTGGATTGTACGATAAAAAAAATACACAAATGTCCAATGACTTTTTTGCTTCATCTAGGTACTTCAAAATTAATCTGAAAAAATCAATTTAATTTAAATGAGCTCATTGATTACTTTCTGACTTTCATTAGAAACTACTAACTCTAAATTTTCTCCAAGAGCAGTTTTTGAGTATAGATCCGTTCTCTTCTTCAGTGATTTATCAGGAAAAAATAATACCATGGTCTTTTCAGATCCTATAGACGGTTGATAGAAGTACTTCTGTACAATTTTCCATACAATTTCTGATGCAACTGCAGAAACAATAGTATAAAACACTACTTTTGAGCACATGCCAAGTCCAAAAGAGAAGGACATCTGCAAAAGAATTTTCAAGCGGTACAGACATACACAACCATTTCAACACTTAATATTAGGACTTACTTTAAAATGAATTTTTCTTTTTATAAATGAGTATCAATTAAACTAATATTTATTAACACTACAGTCGAAACATGTGAAAATAATTTCATATCAATCTCAAGCCGGTAAAAGCCGGCAACATTTCACAACAGGTACAAACTGTAAATGAGCAGAACCGTTACTAGAACGCGTTGAAAATCGAATGATGATAACACAATATGAACGTCCTTGCGGACACTACACATCTATATTAAAGAACTTGACTTCTGTGTTTACAAAACAATATCAGTTGGCGGCATGACCGCCCGCGTGCTTCATAATTGCACACATAGTCTGCGGTAGCATAGACTATATCTTTTTGAGCGCCAAATAACTGGGCTTCTTCGGAGATAATTCTAAACACGTCGGACACCTACAGTTACAGGTATGCGACGGAACATTGATCTCGAAGTTGATCATAATTGATAAAAATACATTCTGTTTGACCTAATATCATTGTATTAGGTATTTGATTTAAGTTTTATTTAAAATGAATATATCATTTCGAGAGTTTAAAGCAATTTATGATCAATGGAAGGAAAGTGAATGTTTATAATGTTTCTTGTTCTTCAAAGGATTTAAATTATTCTTCACAGTACGAGGAAAATTTTTTTCAGGTAAAATAACACTAAGTTCATTTTTCACAGATATCTTTTATTAAAGCGGTATTAATAAATATTTTTTTTTACAATTCCTAAAAAATAATTTCGTAAAAGTTAAGTTACAAAATAAATTGGTCAAAAACTCGTCAAGATCTTTAAAAGACTCTCGATTGTAATGCATAATTGTCGACAATTATCTCACCCACGAGATAAATGTGAATCACAGACAGTTTTGTACTTCTAAAATGATTTATATCAATTTAAAAAGTAAATTGTTGACATTGTTCGCGAAATAATACGTATCGATCGTGTGCACAAATCAAAATTCGAAATACAAACTTATCGGTTTTCTCATTGATTAAGAAAATTACAGTAAAATACCTCTTATGTACAAATACTTGAGTAAAAGTCAGTTTATAAAATTCGCCGATTAATAAAATGGTAATATTTTAAATATTTCGATTAAAATATTTACACGAATACAATACATCAGACTTATCGCATACCATAAAGCTACCTCACAATCATTGAATGATAATTTTTTGAACTGATTCAATCGTAATTTTTGTCGAAACGATCGTCGTGACCCCAAGCCTTGCTATTGGTATTGGGAGCCGTATCTTTCTTTTCGCGCGGAGACTTTTTGGTATTGTTGCCGCGATTATCTCTCGCGTTGTCGCTGTTAGCGGCACCGGCGCCTCGAATCGCGCGCGGAGTCGGACGCTTGTAGTTGTTGGAGGGGCTGCTCTCTTCGTTTTCGCATTTTTCTTGGATTTTCGTCTCTGGTTTTTGCTGATCGGCTTTGGCTGAAGCGGACTTGACTTGTGGCGATGCCCCCGTTGGACGCTTATAGCTGTTGGGATAACTTCCCGGTTTTTCGACGGCTTTTTTAGGACGTACTTCTGCTTCCGAAGTATTGTTTTTGTTAACTTTTCTGATTTCTTCATAAACACTTCCTAATTCGGAAGCGTAAAACTCTTCTTTTTCGGCATTCAATGGCTCGTAATTGTTATTTTCTAATTCAAGAACCAGCAAAATCAAGGTCCTCGATTTTGCACTCAAATTTCGCTTGATTAAGGTCTCCTTAAATTTGAGAATAAGATTTTTCAATTCAGGCACGGCTTGCAAAGACAGACTCTTGCCGTTTATCGAGATTTCTCTTACGGCGAGCTCGATATCTTCTTCTTCAGCAGACTCCAAGAGCATTTCTATGTAGCTGATAAGCGGAGCAGCCAAATACTCAAAGGGTTTGCCTCCAACGATGTATCTGTAATACACCTCTCCCATAAGCGATATGGCATTTCTTAAGACATGTTCACTTTTTTTCTTTAATTCGCCCCTTTCTTCGTAATCTTTTTGGAGGGTTTGAAGCAGAAGTACCCTCAAACTGTTGGAGTTTTTGTCAGTCATCCCAATAATTTTTGGATCACATATCGTTGACAATTTGATAGTAAACGCCCGATCGTCGAGGGCCCTCTCGTGAAGTTCATTCATGATTTCTCTGTGGAATCAATTCAGTTTCGTTTATAATTTGCCAGGTAATTGTAATTTTCTAAAAAGTATATAAAACTACTTACGGCAGAGAAGATTTTGTCATTGCCTCTTCGATTACTGGTATTATGTCATCGACAGTTTTGGTGGGTAAATCTTTCGTAACCACATCCTTCAATTGCATATTCTCGATGCAAGTTACGAGTTCACTGTACTGTTTCATTCCAGGTCGTCTTAAAGGAGCAACTTGTACTGGAGGAGCAAAACCTCTTCCTCGGCCTTTCGCAATTCCTGCCATTGTAATTCTAAAATGAAATTATCAAATTGAGTTAAGAATTTCTTAGTAGGTATGAGTAACGGAAATTCGAGGCAATAAACGATTAAAGTGCACATTTTCGAAAATTTTACTTGCTTACATACATTAAAAAATGTTTAAAAACTCGCGCTCACGTGCTTTTTTATTATACAGGTCTAAAAGATCTAAATGTGTATGAATTTATTCCAGTTTTTATTAACTTACAATTTTAAATAATTATTATTTTAATATTAAATAAGTATTATTTTAATCTAAAAAACTGTTAATTAAATGAAATGAAATTTGTTTTATCGTCATCAAATATTATAAAAATTTTAAATCAAAAAATTTTTCCCTATTAAAGCTAGAGTTAGTATTCGTTATTATATAAAAAATCGTGTTGTTCTATCGGAATCAAAAAATAGTTCGTTGAACTACAATACAATTAATTGAAATAAAATTAAAGACTAAATATAAACACAACCCTATACTTTTTTACATTTTGAAGCGCATACATGATCTATCTAACCTCAAAATGGAATTGATAACGTTACTTCAAATCAAAGATTTACTAAAAATATTGGTATTGCAAAGATTGAAAACTATTGAATTAATAATTGGACGATTTAAAATTATTATTAAATTGATACTCACATTTATTTGATCAGTTAACTAACGATTTGACAAGTATTGTTTGAGGCTTGTAGCAAGTTTCACGATAGCTGTAAGTGAATATAGATGCTGCTACTGTGGTGAAAGAACTGTTACTACTTGAAATGTCGAGGAGAAAGTACTTGCTAAGCGTCGATGCCTATTCAATACTGGCGAGATACCGTTTTACGCATGGCATGTACACTTTTATACAGCGTTGTATGGACCCGAGCCCCCTTGCTCCGAATTTTTTATATCTAAACGAGCGCGAAATTCAAATTAAAAAAAAATTCAATTGAATAAATAGCAAAAATTTTAAAATATCTTAATCTCGTATTTACTTAACAAAAATTTTAAATATTTTTTTGAAATTTAGAAATTAATGAAATACAATATTGAATTATTTCTATTATTTCTTGAAAAATTGTCTGACAACAACATGTATTCCATTCTTAAGTTTTATTAAATTATAAGATATTTAAGCTTGTTTGCGGAATAAAAAATTAAATTCCCTAATTTTGCCATTCGAGTAAGAACACATTGCTTTTCATTGCTTAAAATAATTTTAGGGTGAATTCTTTGGATCTAGGCGTATGATTGAATATCCACATCCACGAAAATGAGTAAATCTAATGAAATTTGAATATTTTGCTATATTTTGAATACATGTGCTTATTATTGTAATCGTAGATCTTCATTTATATAAACGTTGCAAATACACTACTCAACAAAATTATCGCAACAAAAAATTTCATCGTAATTTTGTCCATTTTCAAATAAATGTTCAATAAAACTACGATAATTCAATTTTTTACGTAAATTCAATGTTAATTTACCTCGATAATTCGAACAATATCATAATTCGAAATTTTGATAATTCGAAATAAAATTTTGCATTTCGAGTCCAGATATCATATAACTTTACTTCGGTAATTCGAGATGATATTGAGTCCAATCAATTATGCGTAGAAAGTGGTAATGTGAACTATGAATCTGCCGAGGCTTGGATGACATCGCTCGATCCAATTTTAAAAAAATACAAGACAAGATATGTTTTTAATGCAAATGAAACAGGATTGTTTTACAAGTGCCTTCCATCAAAAACGTACGATTTCAAAGGTCAACAATGTTTTGATGGTAGACACAGTAAAGAGCGAGTATCAATTCTTATGGGCGCCAATATGAATGGAAGTGAAAAACTTCCGTTGCTAATGATTGGCAAAACAGCCGATCACCTCGAACAAAAAAACTAGAAACTTTATTACTGAAAAGAAATTGTGACGAAGAAGTTTCTGATGATTTATTTTTTGCAATTTCAAAAGTTGAATCCTTTTTTAAAGAAAAAAACAAAAACGAAAGCTGTTAGTTCAATCTAAAATGACTTTTTATTTTAATGAAAATTGTGTTTACATATTAAATAAATAAAAATACCGTTTTTCTGTAATTCAAAAGTTACTTGATTTGGCCTCTCTTTTACTTTGTTAATTCAAACTTCGTTAATTCGATTTGGTCGATTTTGATTGTATCGGGACGGTTCAAGTCAATATCGAGTTAGAAGTAGTGTTTGAGCGCAACTAGAAAAGGTAATGAAACAAATCGATTGTTTAAATTCGTATGCATGGACTAAAGTAATTATTTTATCAAAATCTAAGATACACCAACGCAAATATCTCTTTTCAACGAGTAATTTTCAAAAAAATAGAGCTCTCTACGATCATTCTTGCGTGTAGGTCGTTTTGAAAAAGATGACTAATTCTTTTCAAAGATTGAAAATATGAATGGTTTCTGAACAAATTCGTGCGTAAAAAAATAACTTTGCGATTTTCTAGCTCGGTAAGGAACGCCTAAAACGAAAAAATGCAAAGAACAAAATAGTCTTAGAATTAGTCAAAGAATACGTGTGAATTTTTTCAGATTTTTTTAAACAAATTTTTTTAGTTATAAACAATAAATTTGTTAATAACTTTTAAAATACCAATTTTAACGCTTGGTAACCAAGCTAAATCGATTCAGCACACCAAAAAACCTATAAAAAGCTTTGGTTACCTTATGGACCTGAAAATGTATACTCGACCCATAGCTGGCGCCCGGACTAAAAGATCATTGTACCCGTTCACTTGACTTATCTGTAATTATATACTTAAATAACTAACTTGTCTGCTTTTAATTCATAAACATTAATATCTTTTTCTTTTACATTACTTTAAGATAAATAATAATTTTCAAATGTACATTTTTTTCTTGGTCGAAAGTCTAGTTTGATATATTGTTTTCGAATATGGGGTAAATGAATTTTTATTAGAATCAACAAATAAAAGAAAGAAAAAGGTTATATTGAAAAAAGCCCTTTGGTCAGTAATATTAAAATTAATTCATAAACATTAATTGCTTTTTCGTTTACATTACTTTAAGATAAAGAATAATTTTCAAATGTACATTTTTTTCTTGTTCGAAAGTCTAGTTTGATATATTGTTTTCGAATATGGGAGTAATGAATTTTCTTTTAGAATCAACAAATAAAAGAAAGTTCAAGTTCTTCGCCGTAAACTCATCCGCGAGAACAGAAGAACAAAAAAATTCCCCGAAGAAGTTTCAACAGGGGCCAGAACGGGAACTCGGTGCACCAGGTCGACGCGTTCATGTTCTCCACCACAAACTCATCCGCGAGAACAAGAGAACAAAAAAATACCCCGAAGAAGTTTCAACAGCGGCCAGAACGGGCACTTGGTGCACGCCACAAAAGAAGAATGTGTAAAAAATGTAAAAAAAGGCTTAAAACGTGCGAAATCGTAAAAAACGACCAATTTTTTGTATATATATATATATTATATATATGTACATATATGTACATACATAATATATATGTACATATATATGTACATATATGTATAACATATCTGTACATATATAACATATATGTACATATATGTAAAACATATATGTACATATATATATATGTGTACATATATGTATATATATGCTTTTTTTTTTTTTAGAAATCGAAATCAGAAAAATTGGTGACGCAAAAACGTTTAAAAAGTTTTCAAGGAGTAATATATAGGATGTGACGACCTAGTCACGACGGTCTCAATGTCCTCGCGGCCACAAACAGGCGAAACACCGGGGCGACAAATAAGTCAAATCTAGGGCCGATAAGGGAATTTTCATATCGCTGCTCGGTATAAATTCGCCATTTTAGAAATATAGGGGCTAGATATAAATCGCGTTTTTTTTTATTAATTGCAAAATAAACGATGATAATGTTTATTTATCGCAAAAATAATACCGGATTCTGAAAGAGCATACCCAAAAACCCCTGGGTATGGATTTTCAAGAAAATATTTTAACTTTATTTATAATTTTTTTACAATGGAAAATTCATGCACAAAATTGCACTTTGCTGCACTGCGCGTTAATGGGTTAATAAGTAATAGATGGGCTAAAATCGCGTCATTACACTAACAATCGGTTCTTTTCAGGCCCGTCATTTGGTTAAAACTTGGAAAATCTTACGCACTAAATAGCTTGTAACACTGTTTAAGCTGTAAACAGTCTACTCAGCCACTAATACTTAAAAAGTTCAGGAATGAAAGAAGCTTTTGAAATTTGTTGTTGCAACAAGATTCGTTAGAACAAGACATAAAAGAAGATGGAAGCATTTTAAAATTTCAATGAAAATGTTTGTTGGGATGATTTTGTTGCGAAGCGTATATTGTTGTGAGACGAGCGAGTTTGATTTTGTTAATTCGTCGATTTTGCGCTCAGTCACAGTCTTCGATAATGAATTCGATATTCGGTGTATTAAAGGCTGGTGGGAAAGTAATGACGTAGGTTCAGGAAAGGAAAAAAATAATGATCAATTCAGAATTGGTTAAAATTATAATTTTTTATTGTTAAACAAAATTAATATATACAATAATATATACAATTACAATTATATATACAATTAATTTATACAATATACAATACAATTTTTCATGAAAACTCATAGACTAGTCAATATATGATCAATATAACATTTGAAGTTTCAACTATACGAAAAAAGCGTACAAAAAACGTTTTTGTTGGAATTACAAAAAAACAAGAAGAAGAAAAAACAAACGGAAAAGAATTATTATTTTTTCAATGGTAATTGCACACGTTCCAGTTGAAAATGCATGCAGTTAAAATGGATACGATTTTGAAATAATGCTTTGTGAACGTCATACAAGCAAACACACACACACTTATGTATCGACGTTTGTCAGCATTTGAGATATAATTGAGAAGTTTGTCATTTATCAAATTATTGTACGAAAGTTGTAGCAAAAAATCGCTTTTAAGCCTCACGCAAAGCTTATTTCTCATTGAGAAGTGACCAAATGTAGCTTGCAAAACTAAAAGACAATTCATTCACGCACACATTTAGAGCCAATGTCCCGTTTATAGGGAATAGCCCGTACAAGCAGGGCGTCACTCATTTATAGAGATACAGAGCCCATCATTCGAGGTGAAAACCGTTTATAGATTTTACCTTTCATTCATACATGTCTTTTAGTCGTTGCATAGCCACAATCGATAGTACCTCGTAAGCTTGAAAATACATTTTTCAATACACCAATCGTAAATAATTTGATCAACACACTTCTCAACTGTATCAAATATTCTACAAAATGCCGTATGTAAATGTGTAGTATGTAGCTAATTAAACGTTCAGTTTGTGTCGTATCATTTATTTTGCTATTTATATTGGACATTTTTAATTTCAATTTTTGTGCATTTTCTTCCATTTGTTTTTTTTCTTTTTGTTTTAATCGTATGTTTGAAGTACTTTTCTAGTATATTTGTCAACTAATATTTTTTATAGTACTTTGAATCACCGTCTTCTTGGATGTGTAAATTTGCACTTCATCTTCGTGCATGATGTACCAAATTTACAATTTGGATGATTGTAAGAACACTTGTCTTCAAATTTGCAATTAGGGAAAGACTTGCACAGTACCGATGGATGAACAAATAAACATTTCGAGCCCGATCTGCAATTTGGCCAGAATCTGCATCGTTTACTGGTTTTCGCTGTAGATACAGCTTTCATATTTGAGCCTGTGGAAGATCGTTTACCAAGTCGCAATTTCACAGGCATACGATTAGCAGGTTCGAGTGCAGGAGAAGTACGCGGGCCGCGACTGGAAATTTTCCGGTCTTTCGCTTGAGAGTTACTGAACGTAATAATATTAACATTTTTAATTTTTCTTTTGTAAGATTTCTTGAGGCTAGACTGATGATATTTGTTAGAATCTTGTGATTCAATGAATGGTTCATCTTCTAAAAGATTATCGTCACAAAAATCATTGTTTAAATCATTCAGTGTAACAACAAACTTTTGTTCGTCGTTAGTTCTTTTGAATAAAGATTTAATAAAACTCAAGCTTTCATTAGAACTATTTAGAGATTCATTTCTCATAGCGGATTTGAATATTTTCTTATTTTCGACTTTCACATTAGTTATTGATTTTTTTATGTTTCGATTAAATAAAATAATTTTTTCTCCACAGTTTTTATAATTAGTTATTTTGGATTTTTCTAAGGTTTTTTTTTCCTCAAGACAAAGATCTGTTTGTTCTTGTAATACTACTGGTTTATTAACTTCAGTTACAGCTCTAACAAGCAAGGGTTGAGTAGCCGTTTTTTGAGATGGTTGCAATGATTTTAAGGGATCAGAAATTACTGTGTCTTTACATGGAACTTCATTTTGTTCCTCGTCTTTTATTTTCAAAATAGATTCATCTTTGTCCGATATAATGTGCATTTCACTAAAACTTGATTTTTCTAAGGTTTTTTTTTTCTCAAGACAAAGATCTGTTTGTTCTTGTAATACTACTGGTTTATTAACTTCAGTTACAGCTCTAACAAGCAAGGGTTGAGTAGCCGTTTTTTGAGATGGTTGCAATGATTTTGAGGGATCAGAAATTACTGTGTCTTTACATGGAACTTCATTTTGTTCCTCGTCTTTTATTTTCAAAATAGATTCATCTTTGTCCGATATAATGTGCATTTCTCTTAAACTTGATATTATATTTGCAATGACTGTACTATCAATTGTTATTGTTCTTACTGGTTCATGACTATAATTTTTAGAACGTTTCAAAAGAGGGCCTACTTCATCAATTTCCCCATCGCCAAAAAATGCAGAACTTCTCGTTCTTTTTCTACAGACACTATCCTTTTTTTCAATTGCTAAATTAGTACTGACGTAATCATCAACGGTAGCCGGAGTACCTGATTTTTCTGCCGATTTATTTATAAAAATAGCTTTTGTTCCTGCTAAACTCATCGCTAAATTCTGATTCATGTTAAGGCCGAAAAAATCAATGATCACAAACAAACTTTATTGATATTACTTGTCGAGAGCTCACGTGCTAACGCGCACTTAAAGAACTTCTTTATTTTTCGAAGTGATTAATTAACAGTAGAATTAGTATTTTCGAATATTAATTAGTATATTCAAATTAGTAAATTCAAATTAGACAATTCAAATTAGACACTTCAAAATTAGACAATTCAAATTAGACTTTTCGAAATTAGACTATTCGAAATTAGATTTTTCGAAATTAGATTTTTCGAAATTAGACAATTCAAAATTAGACACTTCAAAATTAGACACTTCAAAATTAGACAATTCGAAATTAGATAATTCGAGATTAGACAATTCGAAATTAGTAAATTCAAGAGACAGAGGCGCACTCAGACACGAGAAGCTTTCTCTTTCGCTGGAAGGAGCCTATATTTAAAGACTTTACCGTAAAACTCATTTAAGGGCACGCATAAAGCACTCAAAAGCCACCTGGCGGTAAAAATTCCAAGTAGACAAAGAAAAGGCAGCGATCGACGGTTGCGGGAGCGTAGAGCTGGGGGGTACACTCTAGTGGCCTGAGCAGCAGCAGCAGCGGCAGCGGCAGTGGTCAAAATTCTTAGTAGATAAAGAAAAGCGGTGCTGCTGCATAACTCGCCAGCAGTCATAGCGATAAAAAGGCAGCGATCGACGGTTGCGGGAGCGTAGAGGCCAGAGGGGGGTACACTCTAGTGGCCTGAGCAGCAGCAGCAGACGCAGCGGCAGTGGTCAAAATTCTGAGTAGGCAAAGAAGACGCGTTTTTCTCAAAACTACTTTTTTTCAGCTCTCGCCAGCGATTGAGAAAAAACTACTAGTCCGATCTCTACCTTTAATATCTCGTTTCAATCGATACAACTTTCTCTAGAAGACAAACCTCTAAAAAGTTGAATAAATTATCTCCAATTTTTTAATAAGGGTGAATTCACCTCGAAAAGAGCATTTTTTTAGAAAAACTCCTGGCAAAATCGTAAAAATTGAAAAAATTAATTTTTGAGAGGTTTGTCTTCTAGAGAAAGTTGTAACGATTAAAGCGAGATTTTAAACGTAAAGAACATATAGAATACAGCGAACAAAATGGGTCTCAAGTCCCATAAAAAAATTGTTTTTGTAATTCAATATGTAAGGAACAATACCGAAAAGGTTTGGAATGAATAAAAATTATAGTTCTCAAAAAAAAAATATTCAAAAAATGATTTTTTTTTACAATTTGCAATGGGAATTTCCCCTTAAAAGAGAATATAATGATATAAAATTCGAAAAATTGATTCTCCGCTTTAAAACACGGCTGATAACGTGTAGAAACACGAAAACCCTAGCCAGCATCCTGACATAGACTTCAATATTGCTGGCTGGCTCTGACCGTCATGTGCTCTCTGCACCATATATGTAATTGTAGAGTCTACAGTTACTTATACTATACCGCCGGGCGCCGGCTGCTAGCGACGTCCGCCGCGCATGAGTTCGCCTGTCACTTCATTCGTTGTATCTTGAATCAGTAGCTAGACCGCCCGCACGTGAACGTGTTTTGAAGGTTATTCGAGTTTTAAAAAATCCTTTTGTTATTTGTTTTAAGAAAAAAAAATATGCGTTTCGCCCGAGCCAAAGGTTCCAAAGCGTCGAACGAGCGCGTGCCCGAAGACGCTACACCATGGCACGAGATGAAGGCCCAATTGGAGGAGGTCAAGGAGAAATCCAAAGAGCCGGCGGCGACCAAAACGAAAACTGCCAGACAATTGTTGAAGGAAAAGGACGATCCTAACTGCCCAGCGAGCAATAGCGGTGGTGATTGGGCCGAATTCGATGTGCCGAAGAAAAATAAAAAACTAATCGAGAATGGAAGTGTTGGTAAAAAAGAAAAGATCGACAAAAAAAAGTTGAAGAAGGCTGCTAAAAAGCACGTGGGAGCTGCAAACGACATGAAGAAGCCTGTGGAAGCTACAAACGATGTAAAGAAGCCTGTCGATGCTGCAAATAATATGAGTAAGCATGTGGAAGCTGCAAAAAATACAAAGAAGCCTGTGGAAGCTACAAAAAGTGCAAAGAAGCATGTGGAAGCTGCTAATGATACAAAGAAGCCTGTTGAAACTACAGAGTGTACAAAGAAGCACGTGGAAAATGTAAACGATACAAAAAAGCATTTGGAAGCTGTAAGTGATGTGAGCAAGTCTGTAGAAGCTAGAAATGAGAACAAAGAAGACGGTCAACAATTGAGTAAAAGACAAAAACGAAATAAAAAGAAGCAGATAGCTAAAAATGCAGTGAATGAAAACAATGAATCAAGCATGTTTGATAATGAATGGGGCTTGAAAGTTACTGATAATAAAGGTCCATCCTTAGAAGATTATGCTAATGCTCCTGATAGTAATACTGCTCCTCAAGTAAGTGAATCTCAAAGTCAAACAACTGAAAATGCAGCAGACCCAAAACCCAAAAAATTCAAGAGGAAATTTGGCTGTTTAGACGATAAAAACTTCTGGCGATTTGGTTCTTTAGATAATGTTCCAAAGAAATTCCAGAAAAAAGTAGCCAAACCTAGAGATGATGGTGAACATAAAAGAAGAAAACCAGATTTTCATTCTACAAAAGTAACAATTAATGGAGTAGATGTGGAAATATGCAAATATGATGGTTTTCCAGTTAAGAAAGAAGATGCAATAAGATTAACTGAACTGAGGAAAGAAATGGTTATGAAAGGTAATGATCAATTTTTAATCATTTTTCAGAATAACTTATACTGAGTTTTTGTCTGATAAATCCTAAAAACTTTAATGTACATATTACACATTCTCTAGAAATAAACAATTCATGAATTAAATTTTTTTTCTAGGTATTCCAAAAAGAGATATTGATGCTGCCATGAAATTAGAAAGAAGAAAAGCTGAAAAAGTACTGGCAAGAATAAGGAGACAAGTTTGTTTCCATTGTCGAAAAGCTGGGCATAATTTATCTGACTGTCCAGAACTTAATCACGAAGAAGGTGCTACAGGAATTTGCTTTAAATGCGGCTCAACTGAACATACACATTTTGAATGCAAAGTTAACAAAAAAGAGGGTGAATATTCATTCGCCAAATGCTTCATTTGTACTGAACGAGGACACATAGCAAAACAGTGCCCACAAAATAGCAGAGGTTTATACCCCGATGGTGGTAGTTGTAACACATGCGGTGACGTTACTCACTTGAAAAAAGATTGTCCAACTTTAATAAAGAAAAAAGAAGAGACTACCTTGACACTTGATAGATTAACTAATGATAACTTGGAGTCATTAGAAGGTGAAGGCATGGTTGTTGAAAAAGTAGAAGAAAAACCAAGTAAAAAAGTTATTAAATTTTAGATTAAATGCTAAAGCAATTGTATAAAAGTTGTGCGACATTGCTAATTACTTGAAAGGTCTATACATATTTTTTTGTAATATAGTAAATTAGACACGTAATAATGTTTGTTATAAATAAAATTCTTTATTTATATAACTTTATATAACTATATCTAAATTTTCATTTATATTCCCTTCTATCATACATGAACCGAAATCTATCATATAATTTCTTTGTATCATATCAAAATTTACCTTCTATACGCAGTCAAACGAATCGGAACGTTAAATTTGTACTTTTGCCGCTCGGAGTTCATAGATATTGCGTCCAATCACAGTATCGCAGTAAAATGCTCCAATCCAACTTGCAAATTCTCAAACCACCGAGCGCGCCACTTTGAGCACGCAACACAACTGTTTGTAGTAAACACACGCAGCTGACGACGCAGCAATGGGGCACATTTTCAATTGATGTATTACTGCATTTTCGGATGAAAAAATTGTATGTTAGTTAAATCTGTGCGTGTCGGTTTGTGCGTGCTCTTTTGTGCGTGCGTTGGTCAGACGTTGGTGGAGGTGACCAAGCACAGAATGTCTTTCTTAAGAAATAATTCTTTCGACTCGCCGAGGAGGGTAGTCTTGAAGAGCAATAACAATAGTTTTCATTCTAATAGTTCCGTAAGTGAAACAAATAGATTTTTTGTTATCTACTCGTGTCAAGTTTCATTGTTGACATAAATATTGAATTTTTTTTCGTCGAGAGACAACACAGATATGTCAAAAATTTGAATGATTTGTGTATTATTTTTTGTAATTTGTTACCTTATCCAATGGTGATCTTCAAATAATATACTGCATTATTAACTTTTACTGAGCTTTAAATAAAACATTATTAATCATCATAAATTATAAACATACTTTGATAAAATACATAACCTTGATAAAACAGCACTCACAGAATCTAAAAATAAACAACTTCTTAAAGTTTCTGAAAAATATAGATATGCTGTGCTTGTATGATTGTTTACAATAAAATATTGCACTTCATCTAATAAATTTACTAAGTAAATTTAATTTTATAAAAAATTGTGTTTCTACTTTTAATTTTTATTTTACAGATATTATCAAATGGAGCAGACATCACCCAAGAATTTGAAAGTCTCAAAATTTCCATTTTTAATAAAGCTGCTCGTGTTTCTGGTGAAATCAATCATGTCACCATAGGACCCAAGGCTGTTACTATCATTAATGAAAGCAATGTTCCAAAAAGTCCTGTGATTGATTCAGAATCAAAGGAAAACAAGAGGACAGTTGATAATACACCGCAAAAAGTGTTGAATAGTAAACTAAAATTTTCTATAAAAAAAATACTCTTGGAAAATGAAGTACAACGTCGGGATAAAGTTAAAGTATGCTGTAAATTTTAGAGGATTGAACTGCTGCTTCTCTACCAAATTTCAATAACATTTTTTATTTCAGAAAGCCATTGATCAAAAGAAAAAAGAAATGGAAAGTTTCCAAAGAAATATGCAAGATGAACTTTCTGTTCTTATGGAACAAATGGTTATTCAAAAAGAAAAAGAATTGGAAGAAAAGTTAGCTCGTTTGGAGGCAGAAGAAGAAGAGTATGCTCTACAAGAAAGATTAGAAAAACAAAAAGAACTTCAAAAGCAGAGATTGAAAGAAAATGAAGAAATATCCAAAAAAATGATTCCTTTCAGAGATCGTTTCAGTGAAAACTGCAGAGATATTGCTCAATTATGTCAAACCTGCAAGGACAGTCAATCAGCTACAGAATTATTTGCACCATATGCTGTACAACTGAAAGAACTTACTCAAGAAATGCAAAATTTAAATGAAAAAGCTAAGGTAGAGGCTCAAAACTATAATTCAATACTTTTCATACTTTTTTACTCAACTTAATTACATTTTAGGCAGGTGATTTAAGTGTATATGATCTTCAATTGGCAGACTCCTTATACCAATGTAGCAATGAAATATACAAAACATTCAAAGCTTCAATGGGTACGTTGTTATTGACTGTAATTATCAATGTGTTATTAATAAAATATCTTTTTCAGAAAAATTTGATGAATTGTATGAACTAGAAATTGCTAAAAGAGAGCAGGAAATGAAACAAGCAGAATTGAATGCACAAGCAGAAGCAGAAAAAATTTTACAAGAAACTCAAGCAGTCGCTGCATCTCAACCACAAGACTTAACTCACGATAATTTAGAGCAATTAGTTGCTCAAATTCATGAAAAAACAGAAGTAGATAATGTTGCTTCGTCTCAAACTTCTTTCTTACCACCACCATCAGAACAAGCAGCAGCTGCCAGTATAACAGCACCACTTCAACAAATTGTTGCAGAAGTTACGACTGGTTATCCTGATCCTGAAAGCTACAAATTATATGAAAACAGTAAACAGCATTTAGAAAAGTATATTGCATCTTTTGATGACTTTGCTACATCTACTGTTATGAAAAAGTTTAAATTTGAGTGCCAGAAATTGCTAAACATTACAGTCAATTCTATCTCGCAAGGAAGCCGAGAACAACTGGTTGAAAAGTATGATAAATTGAAGTCATTTTTATCTGGCAGATCTAGTCCGAATATACTAACGAACCCACAAGCCGAAGCTTTTTCAAAGCATCTGTTGGCGCAAAAAATAGTTGACCAGGGTGATACCACAGTATCAGTAAAACCAGAGCTGGCTTTTCCATTTGCAGCAATTGCAATAGCTCTGTGGAACGATTGGCCAGATTTTGGTGAACTGCTTATTGCGCGTTTTCATGTGAAAAGCCCATTCTTCGTTCCTGTATTTTTATCGCAATCTAGCGATCAATCCGAAACCGATTATTACAAATTACTGGGATGTAAGTTCAATGACAACGGTACCCCAGAAAAGCCTGACCAATTTTGGAAACGACTTGGCGGAGTGATGTACATGTATGCATCAATCATTGTTACGAAGCAGAGAAAAGGAATTGACAAACCTCATCCTCATGGTCTAGGTAATGCTTGGAGATGGCTTGCAGCAACAGTTAATATAGGTATATATTGTTTAATGATCATTTTAATCCATAATAAAGTATTTATTTTTATATTAAAATCATTTTACAGCTCCAAGAAGTGATAATGCTGACATATGCGCGACATTGATATTTGTGCTCTTGGAAGTAACTGGAAATGAGTTATGGAAAACATATCCCAAACAGTTTCCTAAACTTCTAATGGTTCTTAATAACGATTATTATGCTAAATTAAAAAGTTTTGACGCAGTCACAAGTGCTCCGATTGCAAGATTAGGTGATTTTCTGGAAACAGCCATTAAAAGTGGCACTATTCCACCGCCTAAAGGACAGTTACCAGTCAACTTTTGGTAAAATTACAATTTCGTTTACTTATACCATATCGATATTGGTGTATATATTTCCTTACAAATTAAACGCGATATAATAATTCATGTAACGATGGAAAATTTTGTAACGCTACGAAAGAGTAATCGAATTTATCGTTAACTCATATTGAGCTACGTGTGTTGCGTTATGACTATATGTGTGTTTTTTGATTGATATACACCTCGATTGTACATTGAAATGCTAATCACTCTGCAAAGTGATTTTAGAAAAGTTTGTTGCTTAAATGCAAAGTGTTCTTTGTCGATTTATACATATTGAAAAGAAATTTTTTTATATCTTACAATAAAAGATTCACTGCGTTCGTAGACAAACGATATTTACTTGTACAAAAAATTGTTCAGAGTTGCGATGAAAAAACGAAGCATTTCAACTCGACCGAAACTGTAGATTTTAAAATTAGAGATGCATGTGACATTAAATGCAGAGCCAAGGAGAGATAACAATAATGTATTTGTATTTTTTACAACATGTTAATAGTACGGAGCGCTGGTAGGCACAGATTTTATTTCTGGTATTTCACCGAGCTTGTTGCTGTACTCGGCAAAGCCGAGCACGCTGTATGGGGTAAACTTTTCCAACCACTCTGTATCTTGACGTATCTGCAGCAAATATTTTTCTATTTTGTTGACCGTCTCGGCTGTAAATGTAAAATAGAAATCGATTTACAATGCGTCAAAAATAATATGATTGTTCATCATCGGCAGCATTATTATTACTGTATATAAATTATCATTATATTTATCCTCTTTTGAGCGACGACGATAAGCGAATAAAGAAATTTTTTATCCTGCAACATTTATTACTCGCGCGTGTGTGTGCGTGTGTATTTTTTAGTAATCTCTTACGTGGCATTCTTTTATTCGCGAATATCTTGTAAGGCGGCAGCGGCCCCAGACTGCTCAGTATGTGCAGCGAGTAGACGCCCGGCAGAGTCTTGCGATGGAAGCGGATGACCGGCGACTCGAGCACGCACACCTCGACCTGCTTGCCGGCGACCATTTGAAGCGCCGACACGTGAGAACTGGCATCTGTATACGTACACGATATAAATCTTACCTATTTTCAGACTTCTACGTAATAAATATAATCACCCAAAGTATTTCCAAAAAAACTGGGTCCCTCGCCCTTGAGGCGCAGATAATTGAAGAGCAAGGCGCTGACTCCGCGACTGGACCTTCTGTCGGGCAGGGCGCATCTGTGACCCCTCAGATCTAATAATTCCTGCAAAATGCACACAATCCATCGTTACGTAATACTATCTCTCGGAGGAGGAGCACGAATACGACGAGAGATGAGGCGAACCTCGACGTGGGGCGCTCGATCCGTGGCGACGACGACGTCCGCGTAGACGGCCGGCGAAAAGTCTTTGTTGAGCCGATGCTCGAAAACGAAGCCGATCGGCAACAATCGGCCGTCCTCCCACGACGAGTCAGTGGGTAAAATAGCTATATAAGCAATTGCACAGTTACAACGATGCTTACAACGTAATGCTATAATATAATAATATGTATCGATTAAAATTACCGATATCGACGACCTCCTTGGCCACGGGCCGATCTCGTCTGGCCTCGTGCACGATCACGCAGGGCCTGTTGCAGGCGGCCTCGATCGCCTCGGCCACGACCTCGAACAGTCCGACGGGCAGCGACGGCACGAGATGCGTCGCCAGCACCAGCGGCCGCTCGGCGAAGGACGGCGCCGGTCGCGGCGCTCTCGTGCGGGGCACCGCCGGATCGACCATCGGTTTGCTCGGCGTCTGCGAGGAAAAATTTTTCGTCGATCAATCAACGTTATAATGTTTTATTATCGCTGCGCGACGAGAGACGACATCGAGAGAATGCAATATCGCATATAATACCGGTTCGATGACCGGCAATCTCTTCGGTTTTTCCGAGACGTTTTTCTGCTCAGCCGCTGCAGACTTCGTTTCGACGTCTTTAATCGGGGCGTCGTTATCGATGTCCTCCTTGGAGACGACGGATGATGCGACGCTCGCGCGAACGACCGGCGAGACGGCGGCGGCGGCGGCGGTGGTGCTGATTTTTACGTCGGGCTTCTCCGTGAGCGTCGGCAAGGCCGAGGAGCTGGCCGATACGGACTTTTTGGCGGTAGGCACCGACACCGCCTGCGCCATCAACTCCTTGATTTTTCTCGTTGATGGGAACGAAGACGGAAATTGGGTCGGACTTGGTTCTTTCGACTCGGATTTGACGGTTTGCGACTTCTTGTCCATGGCGGCGACGGGGATGGTTTTGAGATCGATAAAATTTTCTGTGCCTCTAGATTAACAGGGATTAAAACGAATGGTAAAAGCTCTCAAAATGTTACTTTAAAAAAAATTGAAGACAACACATTTTTAAAACTCTTTGTGAATTTTTTATTTTTTCAAAGTGTTTGTTAAATCCAAATAATCTATATGAATTACAAACTTATGAACGTTTATTATCTTCGATATTTTTTGTGTATTTTGATCATTAATCATGCTTGTTATAATTTGACAGAAAATTCTTTTAATTGTGCAACAGCATAGCAAACACATTTTCAATAAATGCAAATAAAACAAATTTTTTATCTCAATCTTCGTATTCGTACGCTACTTCGTTTGCCGTTGCATTTTGACGCGCTCGGAAACGATCGAATCATCGATTCCGAAGGTAAAATTAAACCCAGCAAAAATTGATCACTGTACCTGCAAAGAAACAAGCTCGCTCAGTTCCAAAAATGCGCCGCCGAGAGACCCTCGATTTTTCACGCCGAGCAGCAGCAGCAGCGCATCGTCCTCGAAAATCTATATTTACAAAGAAAAATCGGTACACGCGCACAAAGCTCAGCCTCTGTTTGCATTAGCAATATACGACGATGTTTTACTTTGCACGACTGGCGAGCGGCGACTGACACGGCGCATCGATGCAGTTTACTCTCAGGCAGCGGTCGCGTGGATGCGCGATAATGCATAAAAAGGGAGAGGCGCGCGCGCTCGAAAGTGGCGCCTTTTTCGTTATATAAAATGCATTTTTGAGACTCGTCGCCGACCTTTTCGATATAATACGCGTGTAACGCCACACGATCATCTCTGCCTTATCGTCGGCTGAGAGAACGCGTGAACATCGCGTGATCGCCGTCGTCGTGCGAATTATGTGTTTATATGTTATTGCAGAGAGTCCGGCGGCGACCGATACTTTCCCGACTTTGTTGAAGAAATTTTCGTGATTTGTGTGAACACTCATCCGTCGCGTTTCGGTGTCTGTTGGAATATTTATCGGCGCTCTTTTTCGTCGCGAAGCGTTGCTGCGCACATGACGTGTCTCGCACGCGCGCAATTAGATTATGATTTTTTTATTTTTTATTTTTTTATTCATCGCGTGACAAAAATCGTAACGATCCTTAACGTTTTGGAAATTGCGATTGCGTTATAACGCGGCACGTGTGAAAATATTATAACAGCGATAATAATAATGTACGGGATGCAGTTTCTCCATTGCCGTGTACCGATAACGCAGACTTGCGCGTACATTTCAAATGGTACACTTGTATATTATTATATTCGATAAACCACCTGTTGGAGCAAATCTCTGGATTGGAAACAAAAGAAGTATAATCGATTGCAAACGTCCAACATTTTTTTTGGCTCGCACCTAAATGAATAATGACGTTTCCCAACGTAAATACACATCACGATGTCACGTGCGTTCGATTCGGAATCAGCTGTCGCAACACAATCGACTCGTTATTATAAACATCTTAATCATTTTTTTTGTCTCTTCGCTGATACAAACCCGTCTATTTGATCGTTTGATCGAACGATCATACATATCGTTGCAGTAGATTGCTTTGCGTAGAAGGGCGAGTTTTACAAACGGACGAAAGTCCCACCGACCGATTATCAATCGATATTTATTTATTTTATTTTTTTTTTTATTCGACGACAAAATATCATTCACAGGCCGATGAAAACTTCGTCCGTACGCACAAGCTCGCCTCGTTTTATCCTCGGGTCTTGTACAGCTGCAGCAGCATCTATATTATACATTTACTATACGAGACATTCACTTACCTGTACATACACACGTGGTCGACGTAATTCGTCTACGTCTCTCTCTCTCTTTCTATGTATACCGCTGCTATACAGACACACATATATCGCGCGCACAGTCGCACACCGTGAGAGAGAGAGGAGAGAGAGAGAGTGAGAGACAAGTACAGGTATACTACTACACAAGCATCTCTCGCGGCTTTCGGAGTCTCGCGCGCGAGCTGCTCTAGCGCCTATAAGAGCACGACTCGAGCTAGCTCCTCGCGTCTCCTGCTCTCCTGTTACCTTTCTTTTTTTTTCTGCATCCCGCCGGCGTAGAGTCATTTTCGACATCGCGCGCGACTATCTACCACTACGACGACGTAGACGTAGACGACGACGTGCGCGCCACCGCGAGGCAATATTCAGCCGCGCATGCTAGAGAAAGAGAGAGACTTTGTATATACACGTATTACCTAGCGAGTATATCTATCTCTCGCTGTGCAGTTCAAAGTCTCTTTCTCTCAGATTAACTATACTATTGAAGCCCATCCGCGAGGACAATCAGTCAAAATCTCTCGTTTATCGATGTAGAAAGCGCCGCAGCTTTTCTATTATCGACTCGCACGTACACACACGGGATTATGAAAACGATCGTCTCTAATTAATGACGTTATTGTTTGCTTGTATAGAAACGATCAACGTGCGTGAATCGGCGAGAGGTGTGATTGATTCCGGACATTATGTTACAATAACTGAAAAGTAGCGCGCTGTATTTTATACGATATACATGCGGGCGTGATGATGATTTCTCGAAAGGAAAATTTAATGAAAAAAAAAAAAATACGGATACTTTTATATCGCTTGTATTCCATCATAGCCCCATAATGCTTTTATAATAGCTGTTGTGGGTGAGAATAATAATCGATGTACGGCGATGATGTATGACGATACATTTTTCGACTGTCGCGAAGAGCAGATATATAGAGAGGCAGAGACTAAGCGAGGTGTATACACAGCTGAGCTCCGACGTACCGACGACAGTGATACGTAATTACAACAAAAAAAAATCTGCACACAGGTAGATATGCGCGCGCGCACGTTCGTCGATCGTCCGTCGTTATTCGGCAGTTTGTGAATGACTTATCGCGAAACTGCATCGCGTGCGATGATTGTTACTGTATATAGCTTATATTTACAGGCTCGTTGATTCTCGCGCGAAGGAAAAAAAATCAAGGAGCCGTTTGAATCTCGACGGGGGGATCGATCATCGACTCGAGCGGCGAACGACTGAATCGCTGGACGAGCGAACACCTTTAACAATAAAATAGCGATATACTTGTCTAACACAGTTTAACGACTGGTGCAAATAGTATTATGTACACACACACAAACACACCTACACTCTCACACACAATACAAACGAGAAAGATTTAAAATAGCTCACGTGCAGATCTAGTCGAGCGCGTTAAAAACCCTCCTCGTATCGAATTAACGAAATCAGCTGAATCATCTGCCCGAGAGCATATAACAACTATAATAATATGATGCACTAAACCCGCGCGGAGTCGTTCGATTAATATAATCGAGATTTTCAATGCGGTTTATGTGTGCACGGTACAACACAACTACGAGCTTATGTACATCGTTAATATCGTATGCTAACACCGAGCGAAATTTTTTTTCGCTTTTCCACGCTCTCTCTCTCTCGCTCTCCCTCTCCTGGGTTGCTGCGCGAATGTATTATAATAGCTCGTGCGTACGCGGGGAAAACCCAATTTATTTTTTGGAGCCGTGCGCGTGACATCCGTGTGTTGGTGTAAAGTAGAGTCAAACGCACACGTAACGTAATGATTGACGCACGAAATATTATTCCCTGTGCAAATTCCTTCCACGAAAACCGAGAATGCATTTTGGAGTAATTGGCAAAAATATTCAATCATCACCCGTGAGAGAAATTTACAGAACGACTAACGATAACAAATACAATATTTCACACTGACAAAGCGTGATTTTGTAATTTTTATCGGATACATATGAAGCGATATACATGCACAGACGTTTTATTAATACCCCCCGCACATTGCACAATCGTCGCGCACATCTTGCAGCAGTCGCGCGCGCGAGTCATCATCATCGTCGTCGCGCAACTCGGTTCGTTTTTTTTTCTTCTTTTTTCATCCAAATAATCTACGTTATGTAAATATCGTTTGGCCAATAAGAATTCAGAGTTGGTTTTATTTACCTGCAACGATAAACACAAACGCATATTTTTTTTTGCAATATAAAATGTACTTGATACATGCTACACACATAACGAGCGAGAAATACGAATCGATGATAAAGAAAGTTTGCGTAGTCTGACAAAATTCGATCGGGCACGTGTCGCGTTATAATTCGCTTATAATATATATACCTTCGTGGTGATAAAGAGACTTTGTATAATGAAAAAAAGAGAGACAGAGAGGGAGAATAACGACATATATCGCTAGCCGAGACAGAATATATATATACATGTATTACTTTTTTTCGTAGACTTAAATGAACAATATATATCTCCCCGTTTGACTGTTTAAATTCTAAATTTAGAAATGCCGCGCGCGATGGTCGTGGCTGGAAAATGATATATAGTAATGGCATACTCTAACAGTTTTTTTATTTTTTATTTTTCTTTTCGTCGTCTACGATATACACTGAGAAAAAATTTTCATTGATTCAATGAAACGTTTTATTAAAGACATTCTATAAAATAATTTCATTGATATAATCTTTGTTTATTTCATCCAACAAAATATTTAATTGTTTTTATCAACGCTTCGTGAAAACATTTAAATATTTTGTTGGATGAAATAAACAAAGATTATATCAATGAAATTATTTTATAGAATGTCTTTAATAAAACGTTTCATTGAATCAATGAAATTTTTTTCCCGAATACCTTTTTTCCCGAATACTTTTTTTCCCCGAATAATACAATTTGGAGGCATTTTTTTTTTAAAGTTTTATTGAGGCAGGGATAGTGGTGTTATGATAGTTTTATGTTGCTGCTTATATCTGAGAGGTATTATATGATGTTCTTCTCCCGCTTGTATCTCGGGTATTCATTTGTGACGCTTCGCAACCGTTGTTGATGCTGCACCCACTTTGCCTCGGGTGCATTTTTCACCGCTTTACCAGAAGGTCCTTCCTTTTGCCTGCCGGGACCGGAGGTACACGTACCCATCTATGAGTAATTTTGTTGTGCCCGAGAACTTTGCCATTGCACAACACAACGCGCACTTTTAATTTTTACACTCGCACAATACAACGCGCACTTGTGAATTTTACACTAGCACAACGGTAAAATAGGCCGTTCGGGAAAAAAGTTTACCCACTAACGACCAAAACTGCCGCTACTGCTGCTGTTTAGGCTGCTGGCGAGTGTACCCCCCTTACACTCCCGCAACGCTCGATCGCTGCCTTTTTACCGCTGTCACTGCTGGCGAGTTATGCAGCAGAGCCGCTTTTCTTCGTCTACTAAGAATTTTGACCGCTGCCGCTGCCGCTGCGTCTGCTGCTGCTGCTCAGGCCACTAGAGTGTACCCCCTCTACGCTCCCGCAACGCTCGATCGCTGCCTTTTTACAGCTGTCACTACTGGCGAGTTATGAAGCAGCACCTCTCTTCTTTGTCTACTTGGAATTTTTACCGCCAGGTGGCTTTTGAGTGCTTTATGCGTGCCCTTAAATGAGTTTGACGGAAAAGTCTTTAAATATAGGCTCCTTCCAGCGAAAGAGAAAGCTTCTCGTGTCTGAGTGCGCCTCTGTCTCTTGAATTTACTAATTTCGAATTGTCTAATCTCGAATTATCTAATTTCGAATTGTCTAATTTTGAAGTGTCTAATTTTGAAGTGTCTAATTTTGAAGTGTCTAATTTGAATTGTCTAATTTGAATTGACTAATTTGAATTGACTAATTTGAATATACTAATTCCACTGTTAATTAATCACTTCGAAAAATAAAGAAGTTCTTTAAGTGCGCGTTAGCACGTGAGCTCTCGACAAGTAATATCAATAAAGTTTGTTTGTGATCATTGATTTTTTCGGCCTTAACATGAATCAGAATTTAGCGATGAGTTTAGCAGGAACAAAAGCTATTTTTATAAATAAATCGGCAGAAAAATCAGGTACTCCGGCTACCGTTGATGATTATGTCAGTACTAATTTAGCAATTGAAAAAAAGAATAGTGTCTGGAGAAAAAGAACGAGAAGTTCTGAATTATTTGGCGATGGGGAAATTGATGAAGTAGGCCCTCTTTTGAAACGTTCTAAAAATTATAGTCATGAACCAGTAAGAACAATAACAATTGATAGTACAGTCATTGCAAATATAATATCAAGTTTAAGAGAAATGCACATTATATCGGACAAAGATGAATCTATTTTGAAAATAAAAGACGAGGAACAAAATGAAGTTCCATGTAAAGACACAGTAATTTCTGATCCCTTAAAATCATTGCAACCATCTCAAAAAACGGCTACTCAACCCTTGCTTGTTAGAGCTGTAACTGAAGCTAATAAACCAGTAGTATTACAAGAACAAACAGATCTTTGTCTTGAGGAAAAAAAAACCTTAGAAAAATCAAGTTTAAGTGAAATGCACATTATATCGGACAAAGATGAATCTATTTTGAAAATAGAAGACGAGGAACAAAATGAAGTTCCATGTAAAGACACAGTAATTTCTGATACCTTAAAATCATTGCAACCATCTCAAAAAACGGCTACTCAACCCTTGCTTGTTAGAGCTGTAACTGAAGCTAATAAACCAGTAGTATTACAAGAACAAACAGATCTTTGTCTTGAGGAAAAAAAAACCTTAGAAAAATCCAAAATAACTAATTATAAAAACTGTGGAGAAAAAATTATTTTATTTAATGGAAACATAAAAAAATCAATAACTAATGTGAAAGTCGAAAATAAGAAAATATTCAAATCCGCTATAAGAAATGAATCTCTAAATGAATCTCTAAATAGTCCTAATGAAAGCTTGAGTTTTATTAAATCTTTATTCAAAAGAACTAACAACGAACAAAAGTTTGTTGTTACACTGAATGATTTAAACAATGATTTTTGTGACGATAATCTTTTAGAAGATGAACCATTCATTGAATCACAAGATTCTAACAAATATCATCAGTCTAGCCTCAAGAAATCTTACAAAAGAAAAATTAAAAATGTTAATATTATTACGTTCAGTAACTCTCAAGCGAAAGACCGGAAAATTTCCAGTCGCGGCCCGCGTACTTCTCCTGCACTCGAACCTGCTAATCGTATGCCTGTGAAATTGCGACTTGGTAAACGATCTTCCACAGGCTCAAATATGAAAGCTGTATCTACAGCGAAAACCAGTAAACGATGCAGATTCTGGCCAAATTGCAGATCGGGCTCGAAATGTTTATTTGTTCATCCATCGGTACTGTGCAAGTCTTTCCCTAATTGCAAATTTGAAGACAAGTGTTCTTACAAGCATCCAAATTGTAAATTTGGTACATCATGCACGAAGACGAAGTGCAAATTTACACATCCAAGAAGACGGTGATTCAAAGTACTATAAAAAATATTAGTTGACAAATATACTAGAAAAGTACTTCAAACATACGATTAAAACAAAAAGAAAAAAAACAAATGGAAGAAAACGCACAAAAATTGAAATTAAAAATGTCCAATATAGATAGCAAAATAAATGATACGACACAAACTGAACGTTTAATTAGCTACATACTACACATTTACATACGGCATTTTGTAGAATATTTGATACAGTTGAGAAGTGTGTTGATCAAATTATTTACGATTGGTATTGAAAAATGTATTTTCAAGCTTACGAGGTACTATCCATTGTGGCTATGCAACGACTAAAAGACATGTATGAATGAAAGGTAAAATCTATAAACGGTTTTCACCTCGAATGATGGGCTCTGTATCTCTATAAATGAGTGACGCCCTGCTTGTACGGGCTATTCCCTATAAACGGGACATTGGCTCTAAATGTGTGCGTGAATGAATTGTCCTTTAGTTTTGCAAGCTACATTTGGTCACTTCTCAATGAGAAATAAGCTTTGCGTGAGGCTTAAAAACGATTTTTTGCTACAACTTTCGTACAATAATTTGATAAATGACAAACTTCTCAATTATATCTCAAATGCTGACAAACGTCGATACATAAGTGTGTGTGTGTGTTTGCTTGTATGACGTTAACAAAGCATTATTTCAAAATCGTATCCATTTTAACTGCATGCATCGTCAACTGGAACGTGTGCAATTACCATTGAAAAAATAATAATTCTTTTCCGTTTGTTTTTTCTTCTTCTTGTTTTTTTGTAATTCCAACAAAAACGTTTTTTGTACGCTTTTTTCGTATAGTTGAAACTTCAAATGTTATATTGATCATATATTGACTAGTCTATGAGTTTTCATGAAAAATTGTATTGTATATTGTATAAATTAATTGTATATATAATTGTATATGTATATATAATTGTAATTGTATATATAATTGTATATATTAATTTTGTTTAACAATAAAAAATTATAATTTTAACCAATTCTGAATTGATCATTATTTTTTTCCTTTCCTGAACCTACGTCATTACTTTCCCTCCAGCCTTTAATACACCGAATATCGAATTCATTATCGAAGACTGTGACTGAGCGCAAAATCGACGAATTAACAAAATCAAACTCGCTCGTCTTACAACAATATACACTTCGCAACAAAATCATCCCAACAAACATTTTCATTGAAATTTTAAAATGCTTCCATCTTCTTTTATGTCTTGTTCTAACGAATCTTGTTGTAACAACAAATTTCAAAAGTTTCTTTCATTCCTGAACTTTTTAAGTGAAAAAAAAACAGTTAAATTAGGATACGAAAAAAAAAGGCGAGAGATAGACGAAACTGAGGTAGTATACATATGTTTACTCTATAAGAAAGAGAGAGAGATATAGAGAGAGAAAGAGAGAGAGAAGCAGCAGACCATGTGCCGGCTGTCACGCGCTGCACTCCCAGCGGCTACACTCGCGAAACTGCTTTTCTGCCAGATCTTCGCTCAACGCAGCCGCTTGGGTATATAGACTCACTTATTATTATATTGAACTTGCAGCGCACTACACACGCAGCAGCAGCAGCAGTAGCACTAATTCATAAAGGTGCCCGGCAAATACACACACCTATATATATTTTTACACATGTATGACTGGAGCGTGATCGCGTACACGTATGCCCGCATATATGCATGGAAAGTATTTATATACATTATAACGTTGTTATTTAGTCGGAACGGAATGCGAGTCGACACATGCCTGGCTGATGCTGCTGCTGCTGCTATATATGCGCGAGAAAACGGGCTAAAAGTGGGTCACTGTCAAGACGTTCTCCCCATTATAATGCCTATATGATATAAGTGTATGTAGAGAGAGAGAGAGAGAGAGAAAAGTTGGCACGCGCGCGAGCAAAGATCCAGTACGCGTACAGCGCAAGTCCATTCAACCTTGCGCCTCTCTTTTTTCCGCAAAGATTTTTTTCCGCGTACACACCCGCGCGCACAAACTCGCCCGTACACACCCGCGCGCACAAACTCGCCCGTACACACCCGCGCGTACAAACTCGCGCGCACACACTCGTCCTTACACACCCGCGCGCACACACTCGTTCGTACACACTCGTCCGTACGCACTGACGCACTCGCGGGGTATTTTTTGCTGCATCTTCGTCCTCTCCTTTTTATTATTGTTTTTTTTTTTACGCGCGCTCGTTAATACATCGACGCTCGTGCAACTAACGATGATTTTTGCAACTGCGTTTTTTTTTTTTTTTTATTATTTCACGCCGTGTGTCGCGGTGCGGCTGCTGCAGGAAATCTCGAGTATATCCAAATTATACGCGGTTCAATAATAACCTCTGGCCGAACGAGCGAACGAGATATACATGTATATATTTTTTTTTCGGGTGTTAATGTATACTTAACAACGTCCGGGATAAATTTCGCGATCGGAACTGCGTGAGAGAGAGAGAGAGCAGCAAAAACGTTATAGGGGGCATTGGACGCAGCGCGGCGAAGCGATGATCGTAGCAGTACGTATATACGTACGAAGCGCGTGTGCGACAAACTTTCTGGAAATCCCCGTGCTCGGGCCGGGACGGCGGCCTCGTGCTCCGGTCTCGCGCGCGCGCATGTGTGCAAGCATGTGATTGTACACACACACCCGTTTCTATACGTGTATGTATGTGTGTGTCTGCACGCGCATTCGAACACATGATGTCATCGAAATGCTCGGGAATGGAATGACGCGTCGTCGTCGTCGTCTCTTGCAAAAGTTGAAAGAGAGAGAGAGAAAGAGAAAAAGAGAAAGAAATTGAATGTGAAAAAAAAAAGGAAGGAAAAGAAATGACATTCATCTTGTCGAGTGTGAAATTTTCTCGGATCGAGAGAGCTTTGTGTGGATAGGATTTATTGAGATTCGCTCGAATTTCGAATTGTTCATTATACGTACTACTCGACGCGCGAAATGAAAAAGATGATGCAACTCGAGGGCGACTTGACGCATTTTTTTACCCCAACGTGCCGCCGCCGCTGTTCGTCATTCATGCATACGGATCGTCTCTCCGAATTATTAATTTTTTTTTCTGCTTCTCGACTCGCGACTTTATCGTATAGCGCGTATACAATGTAAGTACGACAATTATTTATTAAACAATTATATTATAATCGCACAGTCGCCTGTAATACGGCACTTGGCTGCTTCACTTTTACGTATGTAGCCCCGCAACGACTATTATTACGAAGAAGAGTGGAAAAATTGCATATCTTGCATAATCGACAATGCGGTGTGTGCACAAATATACGGACACTCGGGCGAAAAAAAAACCGTCTACACATCGTTTCATATTTATTGTAATACCCATGCGACGATTATCGACGAAACTTCTTCAATCTCTCTCGGAGGCACTGAACAACTGGCTTTTTTCTTCTTCGTGCGTTATCACACGTTCTCTCTCTCTGGTTGTTGTTTTCTTGTCTTCCTCGACACCAACTTTACATACTTTGTACGATGATTCTTTGTATTATACTTTGTTGCTGTTTTTTTCTATCGCACTCGATTCTTCTTCTTTTTCTTCTTCTTCTTTTTTTTCGGGTATATAAGCTGCCGATTTACGCGCGACCAACGTTGATATCCGCGCGCATATTATATGTATAATGTGCTGTGCAACGTGTGATACCAGCACGGCATTGCGCAACACATCGCGAGACGACGACGACGACGTCGAGTTGTCAACACGTTGCTCCGAAAAAATAGTTGTTGACCGATACACGATATGCAGCACAAAGTATAATATAGGCGAAAATCACTGAATCGAGGGGAGAAATAAAAAATGAGAAGAGGAGGAGGCAGCTTATCCTCGTATACTTATCGTACAGTAAACACTCAAAATACCGTACTGTAATGTAAAAACAGAAACAACAACGTGATCTCGACGCGCACTGTGTTCATATATATATACCTCACGCACGCACACGACGTATGTTATAACTTGGCACTTTAATAGACAAAACGTATGGAATTATATAGCGGCGGTGGTGGTCTCACTGTCAAGTTCATTACTCGACGACTCAACGCGTAAAAATGAAAAGAAAAAAAAAAATTTTTTTTTCTAATAAATCACGTACGCGTCGGCCTCTTATCAGTCGCGCGTGGGCGTTTAACGTATATCATATACGCGTTGCGAACGTTCGGCGCGCGCGCGCCTTTGTATAATTGCACTGTATTGCGATACATTAAAATTACACAAGCACAAACTCGCACAGCTTCCTCCGATAATAGCGATTTATATAAATCGATCGATACACTTTTATACAATGTAATCGCGACAGCGGCACACGCGATGAGGCGCGCGCGAGACACGAGTGACGATCGGCTCGCGACTCAATGAAGACGCGAACTCGCGCGCGGCGGATACGAGACGACGATCTCGCGATTATAACAGGCCGCGACGCGCGCACATACACACACAAGAAGAGCGGAGTGGCAAATATATATAATATCGAATGCCAGTCGGCGGCACTCTCGGCCCGGTATATAGCGCGCGTATATATGTATATAAAATATCGGAAGTGGGGGACCTGATGATCGCTGCCCGTTTTATTTTTTTTTTTGCTGCTACTTCTTCTTTCCTTCCTGTGTGCGTGTGCGTGCGTGTGTAATAAGTGCGTCTAATATAATATGATGTCAGCCTCGTTTTTAATAATTCGCATTACGCGCTGATTTATATATGACGAGATCCTGGGAGACTTCTAAGTTTGACATAACTATTAAAAAAAAAATGCATTCAGTTTTATGAACAAGAATAGCATGAAAAAAATTTAAAACTTAACTTCGGGCGAAGACAGCCCCGTAATAGTGCTTTTCATTATCGTTTTATGAATATTTCAGAAAACGGCTAAGGAAATGTTGAATTTTGAACAAGCTTTCAAAAAATTCCTCTGTCAAATATCAAACAATGTACGAAACTTGATGAGATATTAACTTTTATATAATGTTTTTTTCGCAAAATAAAATATCAGACGTCTGATATGTAAGGTAACTCCTTATTTGAAGGCACACTTCAGAAATATGATTTTTTTTAAACGTAAAAACCGCGTGTTATCACTGGTTTAAGGTATCTTTTACGTCATTCTATAAAAAAACTTCTCTTTAGATAGCCTTATTACAAGACTTAGAATATGTTATATACGTATTTTTTAAGTAATTACCCCAAAAATACATTGAGTAAACATTTCCATGTTAAAAAAAAACAAAATTTCAAACAAATTTGAATTTTCTGGATTTCGCCATATAGCCACACTCCGAAAACACAATGATTAGGTGATAAAATTTTTATTATTATCATGGCCTGCGATAATCCTACGCGGAGGTGGGCTAGCGTCAACATAGAATGTTGATGATAAAAAGAAACGATGTAGATTACTTATACACAAACCTCGGGGATATAGAGCGGCACACGGGCAATGAATCATTGTAATGTGCGTGTTTACACGGATATAATTTCGCAAAACTATATCGTATATATACACGGCTCGCCGTGATTCATACGATTAATTCGGAACGTGATCTTTGACTTCGTCATCATATTTTTTTCTTCTTCTTCTTTCTTTCTCTCTTTACTGGCATGGGCCGCACTTGGTGTATATAAACACGTGCCATTCGGTGTACGTATATCGATTATAAAAAAGGGAAAATATCTCTGCTTTTTTCGTCCGGTGCTTGAATGTTCACAAAAAGAAAATGAGCAGAGGTATTTTAATGTGGCGCGGAGATGAGCCAATTATCCTGGCCCTGTAGCTACTATTAGCACACGTGCAACACAGAATCAAGATCGAAACGAATCACGCGGTGCAGTTCTATTTGCGAAGGCGAATCGTTGCAAGTAATCTCTCTCAACGAGAATGTAAGCTAGAAAAGGGCAAATTTTCTAAAATTTCTCACGCATAGTTGTGTGAGTATATAAAACAAGGTATTCACCGAGGTATTTTTTTTATGTGCACATTGATACCAAAGCAGTATTATAATGGTGTAGAATACTTTTATTAATCGAATTAATCTTTTTCCCTTTTTTTTTCAACAAAAAAAAATTGTATTGACATTGTGGTATTGAGAGAATAAAATCGCTTAGACATTCCTTTTTTCTCTTTCGATTCGACATTTAAACAAAAAAATAAAATAAAACCGAGATATAGAACTTTTATAAGCGTCGGCAAGCGCTCGCGCGCTTTCACATTTTATCGCGCGCGCGAAAGGCTATTTTCTCGTTTCGTTACACGCGCGCATACTTGCACCGCGAGCGTTGTGCGTACATAGCAGCATTTATACGGCGTGTGTACATAAGTACGTATTCATCGCGCCAGAGAAAGAGAAGAGAAATGATAAAGAGAAAAATCGGGGAAAATCAACCGGATGTGCTCTCGCGCGCGCGCGCGTGCTCTCACCTGCGCGGGGAGCTCTTACGTATGCGAGAAAAGTTTAATAGGTGATTCACCCAATATCGAATGTTTGACGAGTCTCTGTTCCTTTTTTTTTCTTTACACTTTTTTTTTATATTGAAATCTCACCGAATCGGTTTGGAACAAAAGCTTCTCTCGTAATGTATGCATACTGCATACTGAAGTTACAAATTAGTGTGAACATTGGTGGAGCTTCAATTATTTTTTTTGCCTCTTCCCCTACCTCTAGGTGTAGCTTCTGGTTTACTTGTCACAGACTTTTGGGACGATTGGGACAAGGAACTGCTTTTGAAGAATTTTCGGCTTTTGTCCTAAAAACCAATTATTTTTATATTTAATTTGAGTAATTGGCATATGAGTTATAAACTAAGGCACAATTTTTAATTAAATTGAAAATTCTTACTGGAGATGAAGATGTAGATGATTGCGTCAACTGTGTTAACTGTTCTTCTATTGGTAATGAGTCAATGTCCTGTAATATCAAAACATAAGTTATTGTTGATCGAAAAAAATACATGTACAACAAAATATTTGCAGTCATAACGTACCAAATCGTCGTCTCCTAACGTTGGAGTGTATAATTTTTTTCTACTTTTTTGTTTATCTTGCTCATTTTCAGTCTAAAAAACGAAATGAATAATTTAATGATAAAAGTGACTTATATCATAATGCATAATATCCATAGTACGCATTCATTTACCCTAGATGGAAAAATATTAGGTAACGCTTGTTGCTTGAACTCTTGAGCTGTTGCAGCCAAACGTTCTTCAGCATCTTTTTTTGCTTTTAATTTTTCATTCAATTCCTCAATTTCTTTCTCTAACATTTTGAACTTGTCTTCTGATGCACTAATTATTTTCTCTACATCACTTATTTTATTTTTTACATTACTTATGTTTGTCTCAGTAATTTTCAATTTTTCATCAAATTCTTTTTTGGTATTCATAAAATTTTGAGAAAGCTTCTCTATTTTATCTTCCTCATCGTGCTTTTCTGCTTCTACTTTTTCTAATTTTTCCTCTATCCCTTCATTCTTCTTTATAGCATTCATAAGTTCAGCAATCTTTTTTTGTAAAACATTAGTAGCCTGACTTTCTTTATTTTTCATAGAAGATAATTTATTTTTAGAATCTTTCAAATTTTCTTGTAGTTTTGTTAGATTAATTGAATTATTTTGATCTTCTTGATAACAGTTATTATCCAAAGTTTCATTCTAAAAATATAAAAATCAGATTTTGTTAAATTTTTAACTTCAATTGAAAAATAAAAAATAATACCTCTTTAATCAGATTATCAATTTCTTTACTGATTTGCTTCAAGTCCATTTCAACTTTTTCTTCTTCTTGACTGTTGATTTTATATTTCAAAATTGTATCATAAATAAAATTAAAAATAAAATTACTTTTATGAAGAAAGTTGGAGTTACCTAATTGTTGTGACTTTACGATTCAATTCATTAATTATTGTACTTTGATTGACTAGTTTTTGTTTTTGAGCATCAAGTTCCTACAAATCAAATATCATCCTTAGTTGAAATTAAAAATAATTGGGTACGAATAAAATATAGAAATACGCATATACCTCCTTGAGCTTTAAATTTTGATTTTGCTTTTCTTTAACTTCTAAATCCACTTTTTCTTCTAATTTCTTTTTTTTGGCTTCAAAATCTGCAATTCTTTAAATAAACAACAAATATAAATATGTGTGAATGTAATGCTTCAATGGATAAATTTGTAATTTTACTTTTTATCAAGATCTTGCAGCTTTTGCTGTTTATCTTCTAATTGCTTTTTTTGTAATTGTAAATCAGACTCCAGTTGATTTATTTCTTTTTGATTTTGAAAAATTTGCTTTTCATTTTCAGTAATTTGAATTTCTAGGTTTTTTAATTGTTCAGAAACTAAAACATAATTTAGGCATTTAGTGAATCATTCAAATCTTTTTTTTTTAACTTTTAAAAATTAAATTATTACGCTTTGAGTCTGGAGAATTTTGCTGAAGATTCTCTTGTAGAATTCTTAAATCATTTTGTTGCACAATCATTGCAGAATCATAGTGATTAGCTAAGTTATCAGCAAGAAACTCATGTTTATTGAGAGTATTAGAAATATCATCAACTGTTTCAAAAATTATTTTCTGGCATTCGTACAGCTCTCGAACTCTGAAACATGATTCAGAATAAAAAAAAAAAAGGAAAATATAATTGTAAAGTGTAGAGTATACCACGCATACTTTTCTCCCAGAATTTTATTTTTCTGTTCTTTCATGTAAATTTGTTCGCTCTGATGACAAAGCAATTGATTTGCTTGCTTCAACTTATCCTGAATAAGAGCAGCTTTGCTTTTTGATGCCTCGACCTTAGACTTCAAAGTTCTGATAGTTTCCTACAGGAAAAAAGTGGCATAAACAACAACGTCGAAGCTACAGTCCTCCGTCATTATCATACCTTCATGGATAATTCAATGTCTTTTATTTCCTCCACCAATTGCTCTCTCAGTTTAGCGACATTGCACATCTTACTGTCGATCGACGACGACGACGTCGACGAACTCGCACCAGCATTGGTAAATCGATTCATGTCTTGGGTAGCCGCCGGTGTAGGAACGGACGACGATGACGAAGCTTGCTGGGTATTTCCCTCCATCGTTTGTTGACCTTTGTTGCGAGGCGTAGGATTGTGTCCCGGTGAAAAATTCAGCTGCACGGCGTTGCGTTTATTCGATTGATCCATGCTTTTTTTTTCCTTTACCTTTACTCGGATAACTTTTACGTAACTAGATTGATAGCGAGTCGCGGGAACCGACCCTTCTTCACTGCGAGCTACGACAACTGACAACGATTCGACAAGAAAATTCGAAAATGCATTCGAAGTGCGCGACGGTTGTTCGCAGAGGAACGTTGTCATTTCAAAATGTTCTGCACTTCACCCTAGAAGTGATGCTAGTGACAATTTTGGCACTAAGGAATCGATTCGCAGATATCAATCATGCATTCACTTCAATAAACCTTTAAAAATTTCGAAATTTTAGTTCGAAAATTAAATTCATTACAAACCGATACTTTGCATTGGATATTTTTGTGTGTTACCAGTGCATGAAAAAAACTGATATGAATGATTTTGGTAAATTTATAATTTATCATTCATATTTTATTCATTATGTATTTTTAACGAAAAAAACTAGATTTTTTGTCGTTGAATCTTTATACTTTTGGAATCTCATTTTCACGCGAATTCGATTCTCAAAAGTCGAAATTTCGTACGTCCAACGAGCAGACACGGAAGTTGAGCATTGCTGCGCTGCGCAGTCTGCTATCCTATCATATATAGATATACTAATAGCCATTATCTTTACCCAAAATCCGAACGAATACAACTTCGCGATAATACGTAACGATGCACGTCGCGTAACCTATGCCGAAGTCTGCGTGTCACTGTCAAAATTGTCAAGTTTTATAAACGTTAATTACTCGTGATAGAAACAACGCAATTGCGCACATTAGATACGTGCAGTTAGTTTTTTGACGCTGCAATCATCTGTGTAGAAGCGATTTTCGTTTATATATACGCTTTACAAACGCAAGAGGTCGACAACACCCTTTGTATTTGTGTGTGTGTGTGTGAGGTGCTGTGTAGTATTCAGTGTTTTGCACATCACCCCGGCCGCTGTAATAAGCTGCAAAACACTGCGTAATAAGTGTTTACAAGAGTGCATTGACAGAATAATCATTTCAATAATGGCCATTGTTATGCAGTGTACAATGTCTGAGGATTCAACAACATAATAATTGTTGACAAAAAAAAGGATAGAACTCATTCGGTTGGATTTGTTCAAAAAACAGATCAAGTTGATTTGAACAACAATGGATTTTGATAAGATTTCAGTAATCTCCGCTGTGGGATTTGCCGTAGCTATTGGAGCTTTTGTGTTTTGGGGTCCTTCACCCAAGCCTCGTCGAAAAGGTTTGTATACCATTTTCTATGTGTGTCTTTAGGTTGCTATGGCATTATGCTGTATGAATTGACTAAAACTATTGAAAATGTTTTACTTCTTAGGTCAAGTGGAAGGAATCAGAAACTTGGGTTATACATGTTTTTTAAACTCTCTGCTACAAAGTTTCGCTGCTTGTCCTAATTTCATAGAGTGGCTTAGGAAAAGACAAGAAGATAGCAAATCAGACTCTTTTACCAAGAATTTGAATTTAGTCATTGAACGTATGTTTTTAACATTAAAACTTTAGGTTTCCAATTGAAATTTTTTTTCAGCATTGCTAATCGAGTTTCAATTTTCTTATGTAGAAATCAATGGTTTTACTGATGATTTATATGGTGCTGTTCAGCCAGTTCAAGTAATAAAATCTTTGGGTCCCCTCTGGAATTTTGCACCAGGACATCAAGATGCTCATGAACTATTTCATGTATTTTTAAGTGCATTGCAAACTGAACTGCAGACTTCTTGCAAGGTAATAAAGTTCAATTATTAATGATCAATTTTATTAATTTTTTTTATTTGTATACAACTCATTATCATACTCAAGAACAACTCAAGAATGTATTTATTACTTTGAACATTTTTGTAGAAGGGATGCCTATCTGATGCTTTACCAGCAGCTCCTTTGGTTATACCAGATATAAAAGGATCTGGTGATCCAATAATTAATAATACTATAAGAAGCGTATCTTGTAATGATATTGCAGCTGCTCATTCAAAATGTAGCGTTCCTCCTGAAACCAACAAAAATATCAGCAACCATGTTGCTTCTTATGCTCAGTCAACAACAAATGTATCAGGATCCACTTTATCTTTGAAACCTGGAGTAATTCTAGCCAGATCCGCTGATATTCTTGCCAGTCTAGTCATGGAAAAAAATGGTGAAGGTGATGCTGCACCAAAACCATGGACATCTATGAATACTCTTCCAATGCAGACCACAGCTCCATTACCAAATCAAGTACATCCATTCTCTGGTCTATTAACCAGCCAGTTAATATGTACAGAGTGTCAATGGAGGGTAAGCAAACACATTACAAATTAATCAAACAGTTTTCAAAAATATAAAATGTTTATTTATTTACAGAGTCCAGTACGTTTTGATAAATTTGAAAGTATTTCATTGCCACTTCCACCAGTTACTGATATGTTAATGTGGAAAAAACTGACTCTTGTTAGTTTACTTTCTCGGCTTGTTACTAAAGAGGTCATTAATGATGTTCAATGTGATGGTTGTAACAAGCGTTGTGCAGCCTTTAAAACATTAACAATTGGTAAGTTACCAAAGTCTCTGTGTCTCCACATACCTAGAACAACTTGGAGTCCATGTGGTCAACCAATTAAAAGAGATGATCCAGTGGTATTCAATGAATTGCTTGTGTTAGATCCATACACCTATAATGAAAATAAACGAAAAGGCTTTCAGGTTTGTTTTATTCTCAATATCTTATTAGATACTATTGAAGAAAATTATATTAATTTTTTTGGTATTTAGGGTGCTCCTACTGCTGCAAGTATATTAAACAAACAGTCTCAATTAAAAGCAAAACACAAATACTATTTGTATGCTGTGATTGAACATAGAGGTCCCGTAGATGCTGGTCATTTTGTTTGCTACAGACGGGGAAATCGTCCAGGACAATGGCTTTACACTTCAGATAATGTTGTTCAGAAGACCACGTTAGAGGACGTTTTAAATGCTAGTCCTTATCTTTTATTTTATGAAAGGGCAACCGTTACTCGATGAAATCGTTAATGAAACGGTAAAAAAAGTAAATCAACCTTATTTTGCGCGTAAAATTATTTATGACTGATAATTTTATAGCTTGAAAGTGATAGCATGTGTTAACTAATTTAGGTTTATCTTCGAATTTCAGTCACGTCTTTTATAAGTTATTTTATACGTTCGCATAAGTTTGTTTGTAAGTTTTTGTACATTACTACGTCTATATTCAATTGAATCGATTTGAATTAATTTACAATAATGAAAGAGACGATAAAAACATAAAAGTAGTACGAATCAAGTAACTAGATGAACATTTCACAGTTACTTTAAAATTCTCCGGTCTCATGATGAAAATAGAACAAAATAGGGTGAACAAAACGAAACTGAATAATCATTGAAACATAGATCTGTGCCAGATATAAGCACTTTGAGAATACTCCATTTTAAAATTTATTACCATGCGAAGTAATTAAATTTCTTAGATAGTAGCATCAGAAACTCTTGACTGAAGTAAACTACAATAACAAAAGCTCCGTGCCAAATTTCATCTCGAACTACAAGCACACACACACATATCAATATCAACTCGAGCAAACGAAAATTCCCAAAATTCATTTTAGCCTGCATAACTTCGAAAATTTCACGTTTTTGACTTCTAACTCGTTGAAAAATTCTTTGAAAAAATCGGACCACCCGTGTGATTTCGTTTGTTTCGTGTTGATCGTGATGAACGAAGACGAAAACAGAATTCATCTAATCATCTAGTCGTAGTGTTAGCTGCGGGCAAGTCGGATAAAATCGATATCTCATCGCGTACATACACCGACCGCGGCGTCGTCGTGTATAGTGCCGCTGCAAGTAAGCAAGCAAGCAAGCACATGAGTTCTCTTCATCAAAGAAATGTGGCGCGCATACACACGTAGTATATATATCATGTACGGAATACATGTAAACACGTAGAAGATGCATTGTCATTATTATACAACACACACACATACTCGCACACACGAGAGACGAACGACTCGAGACTGAAAAGCAATAGGCCAGCACTCTCCTTTACCGAGTTGTGCATCCACCGCGCGAGATAGATACAGAGTGAGAGATGCACTTTTTAACGCAAAGAAAAAAGTCTTACGAACAAAAGACTCGTTTTGGTGCACACGAGCTTTTTGCGTCTAGATAGGCTTGTAAAAGGTACACTGCCGCCGCCGCCGCCGCCACCGATAGTAGCAAAGAAAGCGGCTCTGACTCTTTTTTCTTTTTGAGCCCTTTTTTTTTGATCCGATCTCTATACATACGATGTACCACGAGATACGTCATCGACTCGAATTTATAAATTGCATGTGCATTGTAAATCGATCGATGCTCTACACACACACAGTGATAATTTTGTACTTCTACTTTTAAAGGGACACAGCGTGCATCCTCGAGAGTTTCGCGATCCTCAACACGGCTCGCGCGTCCAAATCTTCGTTTATATACTGAAACTTTTTTCTACGCATTGTAATTCAAAAAAAAGTAAAAATGATAACAAAAAAAAAGGAATAGAAACGATTGTATCGCGACTGGTCATGATAATGGAGGGGAAAAAGAAAGGATCTATATGAATGAGAGATCGTGGCGTTTGTCTGTTGAAAATGAACTAATCGATCGATTATCGAAGTCGAAATGTGATCTATATCGACGTTGTTAACGCAATGATACTATTATTAATGATATATTTATTCGTAAACTAATTATTAACATGTTGTAGGCTGTTATTAAAAATCAGCTTGATAAACAGTCGATGTTTAGGCTGCATCAATACAAACAAACAAAAAAATACGATAATAAATTTGTAGTTGTACTGAGCAACGCGAAAAATGTGTGTACATATAATTAATCAACTATAATCGTTAAGCTTTATTTTTGTTATTTGCTGTTATTAATTTTTATTTTGTACTGAAAGTACCACCGCATCAGCCATATTCAAGTTTAATTTACACGGATTATCGACCTATTTATTTTTATAATTTATATCATAAATATAAACATTCTATATTTATTTTTTTCATATAAAAAACAACCTAAGGAAATCTTCCTATTTATTCATTATTTTTCAATTTCACTTCCGATGCTTCGTTCAAACCCAAGGCAAAATCCCTCTGCAAATCCACGGATATAACGCATATACGAAGAGAAAAAGAAGATAAGAGAAAGAGCGCATATAAGGGCTTCGTATTGCGCCAAAGAAAAATCATAAATTACAGACACGCTGCAGTCGAGGCACACATTAAGATCATTACGGCGACATTCGTACGTACGTATATATAATAAAATGCTCGTTACTTCATAAAGCATACATTATTATTATAAACGTACGTAAAATCGACAAACCAAACGACCGAAAAAGTAACGCAGTGGAGCTCGTGAATCATTTGTCACGCAACGTATATATATTAAAAAGCGAGCGCAATTCCAAGTATAGTGTATAATTTGTGCAGCGTGCACTTCGCGTCGTATAGAAGTAGTAGTTAAAGTACGTATGTGGGTAAATATCGAACGCACTTTACCCTAATGCTCCAATTTTGTAATCGTCGTCGTCGTCGTCGTCGCGCGCGAAAGTACCTCTCTATCTCGGTGTCTTATATATGGATTATATGCCATATCGCGCGCGCGAGGGGCTCTTTTCTGACCAACCAAACCATTAGCCCCGAAAAACGCGGAAAGTTTCCTCGATAGCCCACATGGCGGTCATAGACATCGGACGAGCAGCAGCGTCGTGTAGTGTACATATCCCCCAATACACACATAGCAGCAAAAGGTGCGCGTGCACTTGGAGTGCAGTAACAGCAGCACAGGCAGGGTTATTCGCCCTCTCGGCTAATGGCCGGGGGTGGATGATTCTTGCGCTGCGCGCGCAAGCGCCGGAGAGAGAGAGAGAGAACTTGCGAAACGAACGCAGAGCTTGGGATCGACTCGCGCGCAGCATCACCAGCAGCAGAAGCAGCAGCTCGGAGCGATCCTCCTTAAGGGCCGTCTACCTACCTACTACTACCACTATCTACCATGTACATAGTTCCGTCTTTTTCTATCCCCCTGCGGCACGACGAGAGCGAGAAAGAGAAAGAGGATGCCCCGAGGAGAGTAGGAAGGAAGCCAGCAGCAGCAAGAGGCAAGGACTATAGGTATTGTGTTAGCTTATTAGAGCAGTAGTAGTGGTAGTAGTAGCAGTAGTAGTATAGTCGAGAGAGAGAAGGCTAGAGCGAAGGAAATATCGGCCGAGAGCTGTCCTAGTGGGCAACAGACACACACTCACACATAACGGGCTGCAGGGGGGCGGCTCTGGGACCGACACCGATACAAATATACGCAGCGTACATACATACGTACATACGTGTGCGCAGTATTATAGGGTTGCAAGCACTAACTCCGCTACTGTGCCTGCTGCTGCTATACGTGCAGCTTTTATAAGTGCGAGCGCGCAGTCGAGCTGCTGCGACCGTTACGAAAATAGCGCGTATATATGTTGCATAGTCTAGCGTCGTCCTTTTTTTCTTCTTATTACTTTTTTTCTTTCTCTCCTTTTTTTTACATGTGTATAGGGTAGATACTTGTATAGACGAGAGAGAGAGAGAGAGAAAATTCCGCGCGTCGACAGGATTCCCGCGCGCGCGTTACATTTTACACGTACGTAGGACAAGAATCCGGGAAGTGGCCGAGCTTTTCTACTGCACCAGTGTAGGCACTAGTATATAGGATTGTTATTACAACGCGAGTCGACGAGCTTTTTTGGTAAGTTGTCTTCCTCTCGTTATTAAGAAATTTTTTGGAGCTTTCCTCGAAGGATTCGATCAGCTTCAGAGTGCAGCTTGCAATCGTGCTTTTGCCCATCTTTTAATTCGTAAATTAACTTTTCAGTTTCGCGATCGCGAACTCGGCAGAAAAGTGCGCGATATTTATTCGTATACACACAAAAAATAGTGAATCGCCCATACAAGGCATATATAAGGGCTGGGTTTTTTATTTGTCAGCCTCTCTCTCTCTCTCTGTATACACACACATCGCGGGCATACGTACTGCTTTGGGCGCGCGCTGCGGAGTATCAAGCGCGCGGACGAGAGAGAAGCTTTCCTTTCAATTCCGAGAGAGTTCACTGTGCTATTGCTGCGGGGACAGTCGTGTGTTTATATTACTGCCTTTTCGCGTAAACAGCTGTTTCTTATTTATCGTTATCCGAGCGTACCCGTAAACGTGTGTGTACTCTGAGCTGCTATATATATACTGCTGTTGGTGGTGGTGGTGGTCTCGCTTGCCAAACTGTCAGTGCGTGTGTGCGTGTGTGTGTGTACAACATTGCTATATAGATGTCTCCTTTGCGCGAGGAGACTAGCAGAAGGCTTATTACGTATTTTAATTCATCCGGTAACGTGAGCGCTTGAAGAGCCAAAATTTCGTACTCTTTTTGACTCTGTTCGGCTGTTGTTACATTTTCCAAACGTCAGTTTTTGCGCTGTTGTACAGAGGTTCGACCACTGGTTTACTGTCATCGTCTGCAACGTTTATACTATCGGTTTTTTGCTTGACTTTTTGACACGGTTGTCAAAATGAACTGGTAAGCCTCGAACGTTCACTCGAAAGAGTTACAAAGATATCCGAGAGTTTTATATAGGTTAGACAAAGTTTTGTAACCTTAAACTTTGACTGTTTTTTAAATTTAATTATCGGTGCATAAAGGCTGGAAGCTCCAATAGTGAAATAATTCTTTACGCTCTTGATTCTCGAATATATTGATTTTTATGAACTTCAAACTTAACTGATTGCTCGTGAGAGTCCAATATAATGTTACTTCAGATAGTGAAATAGTTCTCTGTTTTAAGTTTTGAATTTACTTTTTTAAGTTTAATTCATTCATTTACAACTTTTATTGCATATTTTCATGTAAGATTCAGCTTTGAACTTGGTTTTATTGTGTAGATTTCAAAATCTCTTGGAAGAAATTCACTATTCATAATAAAACATGTTTAATTTTCATTTCTCATCATGCATTATTATTTATCAAATTGTATGTATCATAATTTCGCATAACTAATCATTTGTTTCTTTTCTTTTACAGTATCTGAATTTTTCTAATGTCTCTTCATTGCCACCTTCTCAACCAAGCAAGGGCCAACAAAATCAGAATAGTTTCTCATAATGGCATCTTTTACTTTCTCTCAAAAGAAATTCATACCAATACCGCCTGAAAAGGGTAGCTTTCCATTGGACCACGAGGGTCTCTGTCGTGATCTTATGGTCAAGTACATGCGTTGTCTCTATGATAATAAGAACGTCGCAAGCAACTGCAAAGATATAAGTAAAGACTATTTGGGTTGTCGCATGAATAATGGATTGATGGCCAAAGAAGACTGGGCTCAATTGGGATTTAATGAAAACAATACAAGTGAGACAGAGAAGCAATGAGAAAGGTTCACCGTCTTCGTCGTCTAGTGGATTACCTGTTTGTTCTCACTGCCAAGTGATTACCACTGCCCAAATAAATAGTTACCTTGGTAAGCTTATTGAAAAATTACAGTCTCAATGTCTTCTCAAAGTAATTAAGAACCTCATTTTATTTTATGTTTATTTTCAGGGTGTTCACCCATACACACAAATCAACGACGAGACGAGTGCATGCGTTTCGTGCCTAACGAATCCCAAGTAGTTTAATAAAAATAACGTGACATCGTGTTTTATATTGATATATATTATATATTTACAAAACAAAAGTCTATCTATATACATTAGACAAAGATATGATATACAAAGATATCTCTATGTATACACACAGATGTTAATTGGATTGTTGCTGAATGAGAGAGATTGAGAAGTGTATAGCGTTTGAAGCTCAAAGCGCCGCACTAGAAAGTTTCAAGAAGTCGAAATAACGATCTTCGATGTAATTAACATATCAATAAGTCAGAGTTCTCTACAAAGCTTGAATATATCCATCTACACTTGACACAAATCATTTACACATCGCTTCATCCCAGCGCTTACTCCATAAGGACCGAAAAAGAAACACTACGAAAACATAAACAAAAAACATAAAGAAACAAAAAAAAACAGTACACACGGCTTGGAGCGAGGTCAGTCGTCCTATTTATTACTAACGTAAGAGAGAATAAATAATAATTCGCAAAGCTTTTTAGCCCACGCAAAAGATAAAAAATATACATATAAACTCGTTGTTCGTTGCTTTTGCATCCTGCTGTGTAAGTGATCATATTTGTACGAATCAATTATAAGCTTATATATTACATACAAAAAAAAAAAATAAGAAAAAGATAAACATAACGATTAAACATACTATACATTAAGAAAAAAGCATAAAGCCAAACTCAACAAGACTTGATCACTTGTACTATAATTATAAAACGCGTAGTACACGTAGAACTTTTTTTGTAGATTATTATACATCAATGATCAGTTTCTAGTGCCCGCAAAAAAAACGTGAAATGCAATTTTAGTCGCTTTACGTAGATCTCAGAAAAAAACGTGCATTGTAAAGAAAATAATAATAATAATAAAACGAGCAACTCGTTACATAGTACCCATCCCTCGCCTATTATAGAAGCTGCGATGCTCAGTAGCGTCAGTTATCGGAGATAAGAAATAAAATAAAAATAAAAAATTACTTGTTACATTTGCTTTTTGTAAAAGCTCTTAGAGAGCGCCGAAACGAACGAAAGCTTTGAAAATTTTATTACTAGTTGCCATTGATACATACATGATTATATAAAAAATTTACGGTGGTTACGTACATACATACACACACACGCGCACGCATCGTGCGTATATATTATCAATTAATAAATAACGCATAATAAATCGTGTACACGAGCGCGCGCGCCGAAAGAACAAAATGAGTAGCCACTATCGTTACACGTCGCCGCGCCTGGATCGCGAGCGCAACAACGAGCGCGAGAGGGAGCGCGAGCGCGATCGCGCCAACTTCATCGCCAGCAAGTGCATGAGCTACTCGGAGACGAAGCTCCACTCGTCCGCCAGCTCGCGCTCCTGCTCGCCGCGCTATCGCGACAGCAATCGCCTGTACGAGTCCGCCTCGCCGCCGCTCCAGCTGCACTGCACGACGCCCCAGCCGATACTGTGCAGCGAGCGCCTCCTGCTCCAGGACCAGCAGCAGCAGCAGCATCATCATAGTCATCATCAGCCACAGTATCAGTATCAGCATCATCAAACGACGCAGCATCATCATCAGCCTCAGAGTCGATTGACGTCGTCGTCGTTGCAGCATCAGAGCAGCGTCGAGCGCAGCATGTCGCAGTATCCGCTGTCGAGCAGCGTCGCCTCGCAGCAGCACCACTCATCGGCGCCACCGATCTCGAAGACGCGCCGCGTGCTGCTCGGCTGCACGGGCAGCGTGGCCACGATCAAGCTGCCCCAGCTCGTCAAGGAGCTCGTCGGCTGGAACTGCGAGGTGCGCATCGTCGTCACGGAGCGCGCCAAGCACTTCCTCAAGGAGAAGGAGCTGCCGCCGGGCTGCCAGGTGCTCTCCGACACCGTCGAGTGGGCCGCCTGGCAGGATCGCGGCGACCCCGTGCTGCACATCGATCTGGCCAAGTGGGCCGACGTGTTCCTGATAGCGCCCCTCGACGCCAACTCCATGGGCAAGCTCGCCAGCGGCATCTGCGATAACCTGCTGACCTGCGTGGCTCGGGCCTGGGACACCAAGAAGCCGCTGCTCTTCTGCCCGGCCATGAACACGAGGATGTGGGAGCATCCGGTCACGGCGCCACAGGTGAGACAGATTCCCGAAACGTGAATATATTACGGTAGAGGTTTCGCATTAAATAGGTCAACGAGTTTTATTTTCACATAGATTTTATTCAGCTTAGATCTTATAATAATAAAAAATAGTTCAATTACAATCACATCCGTTTTTCAAATTCAAATGTATAAAAAAAAAAAATCATTCCTCATTTGCAACCCAAAGTACTCTACATCAACAACGAGACAATAATGCAAAAACGTTCGCTTTCTAATGTTTCGCAGGTATCGCTGCTGAAATCTTGGGGTTATAAGGAAGTGCCGTGTATATCCAAAACTCTAATGTGCGGCGACACGGGCATAGGCGGCATGGCCGAGATTGACACTATCGTACAGGCGACGCTGCGCCAGCTGAGCCCGTGGGATCCCTACTCGTCGACGGACTCGCATCATCATCGTTAGAGAGAAAAAAATTATAATATAAAACCATTATACATACTATACATATTATATATATAAATATATAAATATATAAATATATATAAATAAAACATAAACGAAGACAAAACGAAAAATGGATTGTGCGCGGCATGTTATTATATATATTACAATGTTATAGGAAAAAAAGAGAATAAAGCAGAGTTTTTTTGAAAGTCTCTGTCTACAATCCTTATTATTATCATCATCGTTATGTTTTTTTCTTCCTCAATTCCACGTGTTTTGTCACAATAAGTATTTTCTTTTTCTTAATAATAAATATACGTTTATAATCTTTCTTTATATACATATTGTATTTCGTTGAAAAGTGTACAAAAAATATATAATTAATTCAGTTTGAAAGTCGACGTAGTATTTATTAGTCTATAGTTAAATCATAAGCCGAGCTTTACTTTCTTTCCGTCGTTTATTTTTCTCTCCCTTAAGTTAAAAGACACTCGTTTATTCATAAAAAGAACACTTGTGTATATCATAACTTTTCAAAGTTTAATCGCAGACTAACAATGAGTTTGAGTATAAATATCACAGTTCAACAAAAAACTGACTGTACGCGCGATCATTCACAACACAATGTTCAAGTTGATACATTAATTGTTTTTTTTTTATTTGTATTCTTCACAAAATATCATTATCGTCATTAATAAATTTGCGATGCACAAGGCCATCACCTGTATTCATTATATAATTCGTTCAACTAAGTAAACGTAACAAAGTAATAATAACTAATTTAAAAGTAAAAAAATTCAAATTATGCCTTCGTTTTTAAGACGCCTCTACGTAAACAAAATTAAATTAAACTAACTTCTTACAGAGTATTGTAAAAATATTTGTCTCGAAGGAATGTAAATCGTTCCTCAAGAATAAGGCAATGAATTATGCTCTATTGTTCGTGTTTTCTTTTGTAAATACACAAAATTCGTTTAAAAAATGCTCTCTTCCGCTCTTTCTTTCTTGCTCTCTCTCTAGTATTGCACATAATTGTAAATCTCTTGATTAAACACGTCATTCCATCATTCAATATAAAAATCATAGAAACGCCGAAATAACAACGTTTCATCGGCATTATCGCAATACACGCACCATTTGAGGCAGTGACGAACAATTACGTTAACAATTAATTTTTCCTACAAACTCCACATAAACTTTGTCTCGATCTTTTCTTTTCTTCGTCGTTTTACAATTAACTTTTTTTCATCAAATTCTAAAAATAAGTTTAACGTCCAAACGCGAGGGCGATGGTGGCGACGATCAGCACCATCGGCAGCGTCGACGAAGAAGACGTCGCCGGAGTAGCAGCACCGTTGGGCTTTATCGGCTGCTCGAGGTCGACGTCGTTGGTGTCGACCCCGCGCGGGCATCCCATCCAGTAATGGGCCGACGATCTCGGCTTCTTGTGCGCCACCCTCATGCGCCTGTCGTCGAACTGCCAGAAATGCTTGCCCTCGAAGAAGTAAGTCGTGCCTAATGATCGAGGGAAAGAAAAAGAAAAACGGATTAAGCGATGAATGCAAAATTGAACTCGATCAAGAGTAAGTCATAATCGATCGTCGATGCAAAATTTCATCATTTTCCGAAAAGCCCCGATGTTCGTTCATTCGCCTATCAGATATGCATTAAGTTGGGAAAAAAAAAGGAGAGGAAGAATTCGATCGGTCGAACAGGTTGAGTAGAGTCGATAATGCGATTACAGAATTTTTTTCTCGAGGGATTTTAGTCGTACACGCGAATGATGAATCAAAGTAGGCTTTACTCTCATTTTTTTCCATATCTAATATCTATATTACGTTTTATATCACGAATAAAGTCGTCGTTAATCTTTCATTGGAATCTGGGCAAGCTTTCCTCTCTCTTTCTCTTTCTCCCTTTGCCTTTGGGGAAATTTTATTTTTCACAAATCCTCGGAATCGATAACGACGATAATTGAGAGCTAAGAATCGTATCGTTATACGCGACGCTTACCATTCTTCCACTGCAGCACGGCGTCCACGCGACGACCGATACCAGCGAACATGCTGATGTCCCTCGGATAGTCCAGTTCCACGTGATTCACGACGTCGTCAAATCTGGAAAAAAAACAAACGTAATTATAGTATCGACATCCAATTCCAAAATCCACGCGTAAAATAATCTCTCTTACCTCCAGTACATATCGCTACTGAAGAAGTACGTCTTCTGATTGTATCCCCAAACCACTGCGGCGTCGATCCTGTCCAGCTCCGCAGGCAATCCCAGATGCGTCAGGGGCTTGGGATAGCCGGGCTCGAGATAGAACGCGTTGAACACGTAGTACCACCTGCCTATGAAGAAGACGATGCGATTGTTGTCGGGTCGCTCGTACACCGCGTCCACGTGCTCCACCTCCATCGGGAACTTGAACAGCTGATTGATCTCCGCCGGGAAGCCGTCCACGAGGCCGTTGTCGTTCAATCGCCATACGTACTATGTAGTAGTAAAGTGAAACAGCATAAAATTAGAGAAGAAGAAATCGGCGCGAATAATTTTGGGTTATCCTAATGTGCTCGAACTGCGCCTCTCGTCCCTTATATGCATATCCTCTCATTAGCGCTCGGCAGCTCGAGTCTCGAGCGTAAAACTTTTCGTATTAATCTTTCGGTGCCCCCGCGCGTTGCCGAAGAAACGCCCTGAGAACTCGATATGAATTCTGATTTCTCTCTCTCTTCGGAGAGAAGTTTCCGTATTAGCGGAGGGACGAGAGTCTCGCGAGAGCTCCAAGTTTCGGTTATACTCTCTACTACTGCTATATACTAACCTTTCCTTTAAATATGAATAATTCCCTCCTAATTAGACTAATCGCGTCGTAGCTCGTGTCGCATTTGTCGGGCAGGTCCCTCCTCGGGGTCGGCGGCCTGTTGTGCCTGTGATGGGGCGTCGACGCAGGATGGTAATTGGGCCTCTGCGGAGTCGGAGGACGATGTCTCGTCGGAGGCGACGCGGTACTCGTACTCGTCGTTATCCAGCTGGGATAGTAGCGAGGCGCGTACTCGGTGGTGCTCGTCGTGCTCGAGCGATGTGGATGCCTGTGACGAGGTCGATCCTCGGGATAGTGATTCGGCCTGTAGGGTCTCTCGTCGCCGTCGTCCTTGGATGGTGGCGGTGGCGTCGGCTCGACCGGTCGAGGTCTCGTTCGCCATGGTCTTCGGGTAGTCGTGGTGGTAGTTGTCGTGGTGGTGGTCGTTGTCGTTGTGCTGGTCGAGGGACGAGGCGGCCTCGGTCGGTAGTTCTTGTAGTCCGGATTATTGCCCCACAAACGATCGGGTGCGCCTGTAAAAAAGAATTTTTTTATCATCTCTATCTCTCTCGTACCTTCGAATGTATATTGTACATATCATTATTATGCTGCAAGCGGCCCAACTTTTATCGTTTCTACCTATCTATTTGCGGCAATCATGCCAAACGTACATTTGTTACGGGGGGGCAAGAAACGTCACGTCGTTAAACTCCAAACGATACTCGTTCGAAGAAATCCGAATATAGTTTTGGAAGACCAAAAAAATATACGTATGCATCAACGTTGTATTATGCAACCGTACATCACGTAGATCTTCGGCTTATGTGTTTTTTCGCGTACTTTATGAAACAGCTACCGCGAAGAGGATATCCACACAGATATAACGTACATTCAAAGTTGTGCAGTGAGAACTAGTCCGACGCTTGTGCTATGCAGATTTTATAGCTTCTCCGCCATACGCCTATAATACAATATGCAGCCGCGGCAGCAGCTAGCCGCAAATACAGCTGTAAAACCTGGAAAGAAAAGTGTATATTGCAGAGACGTCGCGGTGCACGCGAGAAGTACCATTATTACGGCCTTTTAAATTTTTCGCTCCGAGATGTATGTGTGTTATTTACCCTGTATATATAAAGTGGAAAATAAAAACACCAACTTTATATTATTCCGCTTGGCATATAGCCCCGTGCACGCCTCCGAGTTAATAGTTTATCTAATCTCGCGATCGATATCATCGTTATAGTACACGGCCTACGTGTTTTAGATCCCGTACGTAACCATATATACTTATTTTTTTGAATGACGTTGATTTTTCTGGGCTTTCATTAGCATTTCTAAGTGCGTTCCAGTTTTCAAACGTAGACGCACGCGATCGTGAAATAATAATTATTATGATTATATTCGGCTACTTTACAATCGTGCACACGGACACGGAATACAGAAAGATGGCACAACGATTCCTTCAATTTTATGAGTAATTTAGATATCTACCATCGTTGTTTCATTATTATTCATATTTTTAGTAGTACTCGAACCCTCGATTTCTGTCGCAGCGCGATTGTTATCCATGCAATCGCTCTAAGGCGGTAAAAAAAAAATACGAATAAAATGCCAATGATTTTCATCGATCCTCGAGACAGACAGCAGCGACAGAGTCTCGTCGTACATGCTTATCTCTATTCAGAAAATTTTCTCCCTCTTTCTCGGTTGCAGTCCAGACGCAACGGCAACGAGGACGACGCAAATACGATTTTCTTGCAACGAGCAATAAGCACACACATCTCTCCGACGCCCCTGCGAGCTGCATCGCATCGAGAGCAGCGAGTGTCCCCGGTGTGTGTCGGGTGCTCTCTCTCTTTATCTTCCTTTTTTTCTCGCTTTTCTATTGCATTTCCAATGACGCCGGCCTTGCTTTTACAATTCAAATGTCGTTTTCTCGCTCTCACTGGCACGAAGAGTAGCATATTGTACGTACAGCACACCGACAACATTGTTTATACATTCGTTTTTCTATTGTGGACAAAAAAAATCTAACAAGGCAGAGGGAAGATAATAGACACTCTCCGCGTAATATGCAACGAGCACCGGAATATGGCGCATCGCGCGGAGCATACGTCGTAATAGTTATATAGCTGCGTGTGTCGCTAAATCGACTTCGCACGAGAGGCCGGGCGATTTGTCAGTCTGGGCATGACTAAAGCAGAGCAGCAGCATCAGCAGCTACATACAGGCATACGTACGCTGGAACTGTCAGACGTATAACGGGCTTGCGAGCTTGCGACGTACGTACCCACCGCAAGTCGCCTAATCGTTAGTGATGGACAAAACGAGCGGACAGCCCGTCAGTCCTGTAGGCGCGAGCGGAGGACGCCTAATGTTATACCACGTACACGCGGGGGTATCTCACTCTCTCTCTCTCTCTCTCTCGCCTCCTCGTGTATTAAAGCACTACATATAGTAGTAGCTAGTATGCGACATCGCCTGCAGAGTACTATGATATTTTGCACGGCGAGATGCGCGAGAGAAACTGTAATAATGGTCACGAGCTTGCGCGCGAATACGTACATATATTTTTTAACGCGTCGTGATTGACGTTGCGGTCGACTATTAAGCGCAGAGAGAGAGAGAACGAGGTCACACACGGGTTGATAATTGGCTGCGGGCTTTTCATTGCAGAGAGAGAGAGAGAGGAAATATAATTTATACTCGAATAAACTGAAATAAAAAAAAAAAAGCATAGAAAAAATCTCGGACTTTTATTGAGGGCGCGCGTTGTTACCGTGAGCTGCTGCTGCCGCTGTCGGTCAACCATCGCTCGGAACTGCTGCTGTATCATATCTATTAAGGAACACACAACTCCGGGCTAGCTGGGTAGTGGTAGTAAAAAAAAAAAAAAAAAGGGAAGTAACTTTTAAGCCACCACTGGAACGATGCACACGCGGATAAGCCAAACAAAATTTAATTAGAGACTACAGCGTATATACGTATGAAAAAAAAAAGAGAGGAAGAAGAAAAAAGGAGAAGGAAACAGGTAGCCCAGGATCTGGTACGCCAGTGGTAGTAATATAGAAGGGCCAGCTGTGTCTGTATACGCGCGCACCGAATAGCAAATAGCCGAACTTACACAGCAGCGCAGTGGTGAAGCAGTAGAAAAAACTTCTACTCGAAAATGAATTTCATTTGGACGTAGGTAGAATCGTAAGTCGGTTGGGTTTGCGGCCCGCGAGAACGCGAATCTGCTGCTCGCAAGCGAGCGAGTCGACTCTTATTTTTTACCTTCGTTTTTTTTTTTACCTCACTCTCTCTCTACCAACTCCTTAAAAAAAATGAGACTTTTAGTTGGTGCGCGCGAGAGCTTTTTTTTTTCTTATATATATCCGCAGCCAACTGCTATAACCACTACACTACCTACCCCCTGCTGCCGCTGTTACGAAGTTGCCGGCCAACGAACGAAACTCCTAAATCTGTATCGTTTCGTGAGAGAGACCAGTTTTGAAGATTAAAAAAAAAAAAAGGAAGAGTAAAGAACGAGGAAAAAAGTTGAGTACATAGCAACACGCTACGAAACAGTGAGTTAATCCGTTTTATAACGAGCTCTCCCAGCGAGCGAGCGAGCGAGCCCGAGCTTCTATTTTTGTTTTATCTCTTTTATGCGATATACACCACCGCCACCCCGGCGCGCGGTAGAGGCTTACCGAAAAATAGTTTATCTATCCCTTTCTTTCTTTCATCCCTTTTTTTTTGTCCCGTATTATCCGAGAGATTTGAGGAGAGAGAGAAAAAAAAAGGATTACAGTCTTGATATAACTAAAAGAAAAGGCTTTGCGCACGCACACGCCGGCACGCAAAAAGGGAGTAAAGAATATCGTGTTGCACTCGCTCTCGCCCTCTGTGCGTATATAGTAAAGCCGCCTTTGTGTAATATATAAAGGAAAGGCGCAGGAGTGCAACGAACTTTTTTCTGAATATTAATTTATAGTTTCGAGCATGCATGAAATTACGCTGTGAGCAAAGCTCTTTGAGAATCCAATGAAGCTTTCTTCGGCTCTTTATATAATATACGAGATTTCATTATGACTGGAAAACATCGAACACGAAGAGCAAAGTGATTTTATTTCGTACGAAAAATTTCCATCCCTCTTTCGCAGGCTGATATTCAATTTATTATACCGCGAGAGCGAGAGGAGCGAATTAATTTCGTTCGTTTCCGCGCTTTTAAAAACTAAGCATTCAAGAAGTCGCTATTACCCGCCGCCGCCTTCATAGGCGATTCCAAACACGCGCGCTCGAGCGCGCATTTTTCAACTTAGAAAATTAGCTGACCCGAGCCCGTAATGAGTATCCCCTTCAGACCGGTTCGATTTACTCCTCGGAATAATTTATTTTTCATCGCATGGAGCGGCCTCTGCTGCTGTGCACAACTCGTGCGGAAAAAAGACGCGTATAGCCGAGCGAGCGAACGCGTTGATTAGAAATTCATTCATCGGCCGGATCAGGGGGTGGCGGGAGGAGTAGGAGGAGAGCGCGAAACTCGAAAGATCAATTTCAACTTGCCCGAGCGCGGGTTAATCAAGAGACATCGGACTCGTCGCCACGGGCGTTCGCCAACTCGCGAACGAGCGAAAAAAAAAGAGATTTTTTTTTTATTTTCTTCACCCCCCGCATCACCGAGTCAATTTTCCCTTTCTCTCTCTCTATAACCAAATGATTTTAACCGCACTGCGAACAACATTATATGCATTTTGATGTTACACGAAAGAAACCTTCGCGCCGCGTAATTGAATATAAACGCAGCGGCATTAATTCAACGAAAAAAACTGCGACACGAGGCTTTTGCCAGTTGAATAATTAAACTGCCAGGGCGCAACTCGCTCGAGGTTAATGAAAACGAAGCACGTTCAGGGCTCGCGACTTTGCGCGCAACTAATTCTTTGGACGCTTATAGCGATGAGCTTTTCGGCTAAGACTTATAGTCCTGTGGACTCCCTCTTTAGTCTTTGCTCTTTGCCGTTGCAGCTTCAGCAGTGCAGCAGCGGAGTTATTGAGACAACGACCATTTGTTTTTGCGAACTTAACTCGTGTGTGGGTGGGTGTAGGCTAAAAATTAAAGCGGCACACTTGAAATAACATTTGATAACTGTATATACTATATATAGCTTCGAATGCAATAAGAAGTTTCCGCGTCCTAATTATCAATGCGAGTCACGAAAAGGGAGAGAGAGAGAGAAAAGTTCCGTGCAGCCTCGTGAAATAATAATAAAAAAATTACGCTGTGTCCGGTACGCGCGGCAACAATTCGCATAACGGAAAAGCTCAGGTACAGAGAAAAAATAAGCTTCTTATATATATATATACGTACATTTACATGGTCGACGCGAGGCGACGCGCAGCAGCGCCGAGGGAGCAAATGCGCAATAGTACAGTAACAAACACGCGGAGGTAGTAAGAGCCAAAGGTCCTATATATATATTCGTTTTTACACTGCGTATACGGTGCAAAGATCGAACCTCCGGAGACTCTGTCTTTTCCTCTGTCTATATATGTACGAGTTGCTTTGTCTCGCTGCTGTATACAAGCAGAGTTCACTACGTACACATACAAATACACACGCAAAGCGTTTTTCGATACATTTTAAGCGCGCTTCGCGTACGTCGTGCCCGCGTCGATTTCTCCGAGAATAAAAATATATGTAAGGAAAGAGCTAGTTAAATTCACTTTCCCAAGAGATGGTGTGTCTGTGTGTGTGTGCGAAAATGCCGAAGCTCGATAAATCGTGTCTGCATAAAGTTCGCTCTGCTTATGCTCGTTATTTATTCACGTGTCATTTGATTAACTTCGTTTTTCGATCGATTTTTGGCAAAATGACAAAAATTGTTGATACATTTGTGAATTGTTTACTTGATTTTTTTTTTTAATTTTGCAATTATTTGATTATCACCTGCTTCCGTCAGCTTCGACTTTGCAAAACGTGAGAATTAAAATCGCGCAAAAGATTACAGGTGTTTTCAGTGATAATCACGCCGCCCTGCAGTTATACTTCACAGAGAGGACCTTGATGAATTTTTCGTTGCAAGGCCGTAGCGATTTAAATATATTCAAAACAATTAAAGTCAAGTGTATGACGCGATAAGGTGCACTCGCGCATCGCGCGCCACCTGCAGAGTTATTACGTTAAATACGTTGATGATCGTACGCAAGATGTGGCTATAACGAGTGTGATAAGCGGAAATACATTACCTAATTATCGGAGCCGATCGTAATTAATCTACGAGTCCGAATCGATTTATTATCTCGGCGATGAGACTGATACGAAGAAAATTCTGTACGTCATCAAAATAGATGCTGTGTAGTACGTCTCCGCTTTCGAATAACAATGGCTTTTGAACCAATTGAGTGGAAAGGTACGATGTAAAAATAGTATACTGGGAATAGATTTTTGTAAAGTAATTAAAGGTGATATTATTTTTTACCAGTAAATTCACATTTAAGAGCTAATTTTTCAATTTTTTGTAAATTGTTGATACGCTACAATAAACTTTATTTAAATAACTAAATACACTTTGATTCAAGTTAGAAGTCAAAATAGCAATAAATAAGCCAAAAAGTTAAAAAATAAGAGAGATTTTTAATTATTGCCTGTTGGCTGCTCGTATACGCGAATAAAATATTTACATCGTAATAAATAAATAATGTTGATTACGCGAGTGCAGCTCTGCTATAGCACACCTGATAGAATTCTTAACTTTGTCCTTTGTCAAATAAATTCTGTATCGCACCAGCTTAACTTTAGTCAAGATCCCAATTCCACAACGCTCAGAAAAATCAATAATTATTATTAATTATTCATTGTTAATTAAATTGTTTAAAACTCATCTCTTCAAACTCAGTCAAAATTTTCCGTTTAATTATTAATTATATAAAATATGTCAACCTTTTCTCTTTACAATAGTTCAATGTATTTTAAAAAAGTATTATCAAAAAAAGCCAGGTCGAAAAACATTAATTTTGACCATTTGTTAAAAAAAAATTGTTTAAACAATTTTAGGCACATTTTTCGGCTTACAAACATATACATCGGATTCATCGGACAGTTTTAAATACGAATATGAAAAAAATCGAGTAAGAAAGTTTTTTTCGAACGCTGGTAAACTGGGATCTTTTATAAGTAATTAATAAATAATTTTTTTAGTTCACATCTATTTTTGATACGCTATTTCTTATAATCTATCAATTAACGAAAAAAGGCTTGAAGAGTAAATTTTTCGGTAGTCTGCCGATATCCAGAAAAATCTTACAACCTGCCGTCACCAATCTAAGTCATTACGTTTATCAGCTCATTAGATATTCTTCACGATGGTTCACTGGAACGTTTTGTAAGGTGCTTATTGCGTCATTAACAAAATGGGTGATTGATACGGACAATAGAGCGGGGGCTCGACTGAAGTCATAACGTTATCTTAAATGCTATTTTGATAATCTAATTAAATCCTTTAATTACTTTTCAATTAAGAGCACTAACGTGGGAAATTCTCAGGTAAAAGCCTTTTTTTACCTGCTCTTGTACGAGTACTTAAACAGCACTCGTAACTAGAAAAAATCATTCGTGAACACGATTTCGTGGAGTGAACGTTGACTTGGTGCAGTGGCTTTTTGAGTGTATTTAATTTTGTCGAGTATTATTGAATTTATTCCATAAACAATGGCTTTCACGTATTGCATTAAATTATTCCGAGCCTTAAAGGCCAAAATACTTCTTCGTAATCGGCCGAAGGTGTCCCAGCAAGAGCAACGGTTGATTATCAGACGAATAATCCAAGAGAAAAACAAAAGACTGGAAAAGTGCGTTGAAGAAAAAGTGTGTGTTTTGCAGCAACAAATCGACGAACTAAAAGTTCGGGTCGACAAATTCGAAAACATCGAAGAATCATCGTCTGCTTCGACGTCGGTGGTTTTCGACACGAGCGGATACAAGACCGATAGCAAGGCTGAATTTTACGCTAATTTCAAGCCTTTGAAGGGCGTCAAACCCGGAGCCGATGATTATTTCGTGATCGACGGAAACAATTTGCTGTACAAATTCTGCTGGGACAGAGAGATGCCCGTGAAGAAGATAATCCACATATACGTCGAGTACGTCAGACAGCACTTCACGCCGAACTGCCTGATAATATTCGACGATTACATCGACGATCTGGAGCACGAGGCGCAATTCGAGGAGGACAGCATCGTCTACACGAGCGACGCCATATTCTACAGCAGAGCCGCGGACAGGATTCGCATGACGCAACTGATCAGGGAGGAGCTGCACAGGCACAATTTCTGCACGAGATTCGTCGAGGGCGAGGGCGCCGCGGACATCGTCGAGGAGGCCTGCCAGAGAGCGAGCTCGGATCGCAAGACCTGGATAGTCGGCGAGGACGTCGACCTGCTGGTGGTGCTCGCCGCGAGGGCGCGACAGCTCGACAACGTCTACATGTTCAGACTGGGCCATCGCAAGAGCTTCCAGGCCTACGACGCGAGGAGCTTCCTTCATCCCGAGGCGCAGGAATTCTTGCTGTTCTTGCACGCTTTCTCGGGCTGCGACACGACCTTTTTCTTCAACGATCGCGAAAAGAATAGGATTCTGAGGAAATTGATGAAGAGCAACAACTTGACGACTTACGCGGAGAAATTTTACGACGAGGACTCGAGCGAGGAGGAGATCGGCGAGACCGGCATCAAGATCGTTCGGGAGCTGTTTTTCAAAAAGAAACTGTCCTCGTTGGATAAGTGGCGAGCGATGCAGCACGCGCATCGCACCTACGCTCAAGTACAGATCTGGCTTGGAAATTAATAGCAGTTGACTATACGTCGGTATATTGTAAATAGCACTTTTTATAGTTTTAATGGTAAGCTTAATGTTGAAAAATATAGATATAGCAGTAAAATATTGTATTATCTTGAGAAAATTGTAAGAAAAAAAACACATAATTAAGTTATTTTTATGTTAACTTTTAAGCCATTATTTATTACTTACAAGACGAAAATTTATAAATCTATTTTCGAATATTGTTCAAAATAAAAAATATATTCTAAGTATTGAAAAACATTCTTGTCATTTATTTTCGAATAATCAGAGTTTGAAAAAGTTATTACACCATAAATCTGAAAATTGCGAAAGGTCTCACAAAAATCATAATTTGATGTATTCTACTTTCTTATATATACAAAATGAAAGCGAATTTAACCGCTTAAAGGTTAGCGATGCGACATCTGTAGTCGATGAGCTAACTATAAAATGTATTTTCTCAGATATTATCGATCTTGACAAGCGCTACACGCTTAAGGTTCTTCAAGTCGCAATGTTTACATTTATTCCCGCGCGCTAATCTCCCTTTGTAAACTAGATTCAATCTAATTCTGTCCGGTCCACAGAGTTGTGGAACGTGTATAAGCATAGAAATTCCGGCGTTTCAGCGGACAGAATAAGATCGGGTCTAGTGTATAGTAGACCACATGCCAAACCAAAATTGAAACAGTACATCGGAAATTGAACTTCTTATAGTAATTAAATGTACTATATGCGCGCGTCGCATTGAATATTAAATTTTGCATTGCATAAAAAACTGCGATGGAATATACTTTGCTATGTAATATAACAAGTTTTATATACATATAAACATTTTTTGCGCAATAAGAGGATTTATCGCTTTTTTATTTAATATCGTAATTTATCATAGCTGCTTTTAGTCGTATTATTAGATGTCATCCATCTTTGATAGGCGAATCGATGTTGTAATAAAGGCAATTATAATTACAAATGTCTATTCAAAAGTGGTTATAAGTATAAAGCTAAGTTTCTTAAAAAAGGCGTCTATAATTCTTCTCACTCATCATCCCCCAAAGATCAATAATTTTCTTTCGACTCTTTTCGATAGCAGTTAAATCTAAATTTAATACTTGATTGACATAGATGTAAGCTCGGAACGATAAAAGTTGAACAGCAGCGATCTATATGCCATGTAAGGACTAGACTGGATACTCACCGTACATCTGCTGTATGCCGTGCTTATCGTCCTCGGGCAATTCGTAATCCTCGGTTATCCCTTGGTACCAGGGGTACATGAGGGCCCCGCGCACCGAGCTGTGAGCTAAGCCGAGCGAGTGGCCGAACTCGTGCGCCGCCACGGCGAATAAGCTCGTACCTGAAACATCAATTAACAAACTCGTGAGTGCGCAAGAGACGAAATATAATCACGACAGCGCGTGATAATAATTGTAATCGTGCAAATTCGATCGATAATTTTTTGGTAATAATTTAAGATGAAAAGTTCGGATCACGTGCTTTTGTGAACAGATGAAATAAAACTTGATTCACTGGTAACAATCCGATTAAAAAAATGCGCTTGTCGGTAAGCCGATGCTATAAGAAGGAAGAGTAACATGAAAACAACTGCGGATCAACCGGCACTAATGGGTACTAATAATAAATGCGCATTGGAGTATTTTTAAAAATAAATCTCATGTATGCAATCGATGCCAAAATATGCCTTTATTGCGGAACTTTTATAATTTACTTGTGGATATGACTGAAAGTTATCGTCGGCCACCTACCGGCGGAATCAGTAATAAACTACCGTCGATAACCTGCTGCCCTTATTATATAGACACGTAATTCCATTAAATATTTTGAGCACGCATTCCGAAAAGTACTTGAAAAGCAAGTCGTATTTTTTCAAAAAAAAAAAATAATTTTGAAACTAGAATAAATGCTTGATTTTTTTAAACAATTTAATTTTTAATCATTATAACTGCTGAGCTACGTAATATTGCACTTTACAACTACAGTACTACAATTATTTTATCTCAAACGAAAAAAACTCATTAAAAATATTTACAATATTCATTCATTTTAATGAAAAATTTCAAGCCGTAAATATCCGTTATATAATTTTAATAATAAATTTTTCAATTCTAAACAAAACTTTGTTTCCGCTTCATCGTCAGAGTAATACAATTTGAAGAGAATATGCACGATGTGACGAATTACCACGACTGCATACGCATGTATGTAAAAGAGTCACGAGTTAAATGTACAAAAACGAGCTCTCGAGGTAGAATATATTTTTTGCGAAAAAAAAACATCGAATAAGGGAATATTTTTAAATTTTTGCCTTCGGGCTGTTGCTTACTATACGTATATTGCGATGCACTGGTACACCCACGATTGCATCGAATCGAATGAGTTATTTTCCGATGCTACGCGGGGGCATACTCGGCCGAACGTTTCTTATCTCTCTCCCTCCTTCTCGCATGTAAGGAGCATACAAATATAAATATTGTCGCTATTACGAAACGCACTCGGAGCTTATCTGATTTCTCTCTGCCGTTCGCAATCAACAAAATTCCTCGGAATTTCGCTACAGGCCTCATCTCGATTGCGCCGTGTCGCGTCGATGAAGCGGCAAAAACATCTTGCCGATACATCAGTTGTAAATCTCGAGTACCTCGAGTTAATCTCGTACGCGTCGAAGATATACAGCGTAGGCGTTTAAATTTCCGTACACAGTCGATGCGCGAGTTTACGCGCGCGAGAGGAGAATATTAAAAAACCGTATCCAAATCGTCTTTATAATTGACGTTGAGCTGCGGCGTCGTCCACCTGCCACTATGACGCAGAGAGGATAATTTCATTCGAGTACACGTGCCTCTCATCAGAAACGAGCTTTAAGGGGGTATATATAGGACACGCATACGCTCTTTGCGCCGCTGCTGCTGTACACGCTTTTCGTGCGTCTTCGCTTTTTTTTTTCACCGCACACACGAGCTCGAATTAAATTTACTTCATTAATTTTTCAGACCAGCCTCGCCCTTTACATATATCTATACATCCTTTTCCCTCTGTACAACGCTCTCGAGCCTCGACCAGGTCCTTTTGTTCGACTTTTTTCTCGCACGCGCGCGCGCGGCTTATAATTGTTTCCGAGGGCTGCTCGGGCAATTCTCTTTTTCGACTTCTGTCGACGGGATATACTCTTTGAAACGTTTCAGGTTCTTTTTTCTTCCGACTCGGATAGTCAGTCGTGTGTGTCACGCACCCGCGTGACCGCAGTTTACATGCAAATTTTGCGTTTCGCTACGAATTCATTTCTGAAATTTAACTCACATCTAGTTCGGATTATCCCGCGATACGCTGCAGTTGCACATAGAGTAGAAAAACGGGAAAATTCAATTTATTGCTCGGAGAGATGAAAACTTCAAGCGCAATTCGAAGGAAAAAAGCTATTACTTGACAAAACGTAGTAAAGTAAAGTTATAAATTGGTAGTAACAAGCCACGTCCCTTGCACGACAAAATCAATACGAAGGATATAAAGAAAAAACAAAAATAACGAGCACCGAGGTAGATGTAAATATTTTTCTTCGTAGGAAAATCGGATACGATACGATTATATTCGATACACGTACTTTCTGGACAGTCGATATGAATTTGACTATACGATCTTCATTCTCGACTGCGTCGCAAAGCTGCTCGCGCATAATGGAAAAACGCTTCTTTGGCATTGGCTTGGATTTTTAAACTTTTCCGGTATACGAGAGCCGCCGAGTCACGCGCGCAGTCTGCGACGTTTCGCCCAAACTTGGACGAAAAATTGGCCCAGGCTCGCGAGCGTATAAAAATTTTTTTCGATCTTTGCTCGCACACACAGTAGCCAATCGCTGCATCTAGGCTCCCGACAATTGCCTCGGGGAGTTGACCAAGAACGTACTATATATTTACGTTGTTTTTTTTCCTCCCTCGTCCTCTCTATACGCCATTGGCCAGAAAGTATAAGAAGAAAGTGCAGCAGAGAGGTTTTATCGAATAATGACGAAAGCGAAGAGAAAGATGCGGCGCTGCGAGGGGCATTGTTTTTGAGACTTAGATATATAGGAGCGAGGAGAGTCTCTCGGGTTATACAGCAGAGGAAGCTAGCAGATAGTGAAAGAGCCCTGGCACCGACGGTGGCGCGAGGAAATTTCATTGTTTCTCATCGAAGGATGCTGCTACTGCTGCTGCGGGACGCGCTCGGAAAGCCGATGCGAGAGAGAGAGAACTCGAGAGACGAGGCCTTGAGTGGCATTGGCAAGGACAATAGCCGAAGGAAGAATAAAAGATATGGATTGTACGCGATGGGAAAGCGGCCGCACCACCGTCTGCCAGCCAGCCAGCCAATGAAACATCCGATTGGACTACTTTTTATACTCTTATACCGTGCGCGCGCGTGTTAGCACCATCACCACCAGCCTGAAAGAGAGAGAGAGAGAAAAAATATTGCACTTTCAGCATTTATCCCAGCGGAGTCGGGCTTGCTGCTGCTGCTGCGCTTATCATTTCCAAACGATTTATCATCGATAAAAGATGCGCGAAATGATATCGGAAGCTCAAAGCTGTATCATCGCGTGCGCAGCAGCAGTACCACCCTTTGTCCGCCGTTAATACCCCCCGAGATATTGCCTTCTTTTCAAATATCAAAAAAAAAAAAAAAACGACACCTTACCGCGTTGTTGTCGGAGCCAACGATAGATATATCGAGGCAGCCCATGAACTGTTTAATAGAATAAAGTGATACATGCCTTTCGTTACAACAACAACAACAACGAGGAGGCGAAAAAAAAGTACAAATACACACACACAAACATATGCCACGGTGACAAGCGAAATATTTATAGCTCGGGAAAACCTGTGGAAAAAAAACGTACATACACTTCTGTATATATCCGACTGTGTCCGGTGTGTGTATGTGTGTGTATACGGACGCGAGCGAGAAAAATATTCTTCCGAATGTATATTTATACGAGCGAAAAATGTAAACAAGACGCGAGTTTTTCTCCTGCATCTATTTTTTGTTTGTTGCATTCAATTACCCTGCAATAAATTGGGTTGCTTTTTGAACTCGAGAATCGAAAATGTTTCTACGGAAAATAGCGGCCGGAATTTCGACCGAAGGAAGAAGCGCCGCGCGCTTAATATCGACTTTTCGAGAGAACTTTGTCCGCGTTGATATTATACGATGAAAAATGTAAAAAGAAAAGGAAGAAGAAGTGAAAAAAATAAAATCGAGAGAGCGCTCGATCGTACTTGAAAAAGTATATAAAGTTTAAAAAATGGACACTGTAGCGCGCGCAAAGTAGCAAAAAAAAAAAAAAAAAGAGAGAATCACTTTTGTTCCGTCGTGACTTCTATGTCGTTGCCCGTCCTCGTGCATGCCGAGACTGCGCGCGACTGGCTAGAAACGTTCTAAGCTGGAAATTTAGCTAATCCTGTAAAATGTGCCCGAAGTTTCTTCAAAGTCGCAGTGCGGAGACGTGCGGCAGCAGTAGGATCGCAGTAAGAGAGAGAGAGAGAGACCCGCAAGGCGAGAGAGTAGAGACTATTCATTATTCGCTCGAGGTTCTTGCCACCGTGGTGGTTCTTATTCACCCTTGGCGCGCGCGCATATCGCCTAAACCGCTTCATCTTCATTGTTCGCGGGCGAGCTGCCTAGGGAAGGTGGGGCAAGGGAGTATCCGAATTTTACCCCCCCAGTTTAGTTTAAACTTTTGCAGCTATTATTATTATCATTATTATATTATATGTAAGAGCAAAGTGCAATTGTCCGTCGTATTTTCAACGCATGGCCGCGATATCAAACGAAGCTTGCACTGCAACTGCGCGGATAAAAACCCAAACGAATTAAAACAAAATAAAAATAGAAAGGAAATAAAATAATGATAAAAAAAAAAAAAAAAGGAAGAAGCGAAATTGGAAAGGAGGCGAATTGCTATTTCAGACTGCAGCGCGCGGGGCGCGGGTATAATGGCGAATTGAACCGCGCGCGCGTATTCAGAGCGAGCCAATAAGCTCAATAATCGTAACTCTTTCTCCTTGGGAAAATCCCTCGCTATTATATTCGCTTCGATGCAATAAAGCCTCTTCGCCGCCGCTTGCGAATAAGGAAAAGAGAGAGAGAGAGATGGAGATAGAAACGACGAAGACATTTGCATTTGGCCTCTCTCTCTCTCTAAGGCTTCTCTGCGCGCGTAATATATATATGTTCGCGAGAAAAATAAAAGAAAAGTCTTGGAGTATTGCATGGGTTTTGTGTATATATATGGGGGATCCGCGCCAAGAGGTATGTTAGATATATATATTGAGGAAAGACTATGCATGTATATTGAGAATCGAAGGCACGCACTGCACATTTATGGGTAAAGGATATGCCGCGAACGAAGGCAGGAGAGACGATCGAAGCAAGAGAGAAACGTCGAAAATGAGGAAATGAGCTTGCGGATCTGGAATCTTGATGGATGTGCCTCCTTCATACGGAACGCACATATATTCGTACATTATCTATGCACGCCGAGTCGAATTATGCAAAAAGAAATCCGAAAATATCTCATTAACGAGCTTCATAAATGTTACATTTGTATACGAGCAAAACTAAGAACCATTATAAAAGATTGTAAAATAAGTGAGCGAGTTAAAGTTCCATCGATTACCGGAGTTAAACCGAAGAAAAAGCACTCCGAATACGCGCTCGTACGAGCTCTACGCGTGTGCACACGCTGCTAGTGTGTAGCGCCAGGGAAATCGAGTATTAACAACGTTATACGCAAGTTGGCGCGCGGAGCTAATCGGGTTTTCTTCGTCGTGTCGTAGCAGTCTCGCAATCTCGCGCCCTTTTCTTCTTCCTGCTGCAGCGCGTATATGACTGTTCGCGCTACGCTCTGTGCTGTCCGGAGCTTTCTACTACTACTGCTGCTGCTGCTCGTCCCCGTCACGGCAGCACCAGCAACGGTGGCGGTGCAAGCTCTCATCAGCTACAGAAGAGCAGCTTGAATGAGAAAATAACTTTCTCGAGCAAAAACGACCTCGCGTATTCGCGCGCAATTTCGCCTGTCTCTCCGTTACACAGTGAATACAAGTTTTTCTCTCTTGCTTTTCTTTATTTTTTTCCCCTTTTCTTCCGTTCTTTTTTTTGTACCTTGGCGTCTTCGACAATGAGGTGGGTTATCCGCGTTTCTTCTGGCTATAAACACGTGTTTTGATATTTTTTTTGTTAATGCGTAACCTCGATCTTTTCATACTTGCGTGAATCGCGTCATTATTCGTAAAATCAGCGTGCGATTGCACTTATTTTTGACTATGAGAAGATTTGGAAGGAGTTTATAGCAAATCAAACCATTATAAAAGAATATTATAGACAAGCATGATTATTATACAGTTAGATTTTCCAATTATATGAAACAAAACAAACTTCATAAAAATTTTCTAAAATTCCTCCATAATAATGGGAGAGTCAATTTATTCTATGATTTATCATTAGTTTTTACGAATTAGGAACCTCAAATTTTTCTATAAGTTTGAGCTTGATATGGCTCCTCACTCACATTTTTCGGTTATAAAATCGTAATGATCTTCGTGTACAGTTTTTTGGTACTTGAACAGATCTGATTTACATCCAAATTTTTTTTCGCATTTATTGCATACCTAATCTTTGCGATCTTCGTGGACTGTACTTTGGTGGTTGACTAAATGATGTTTGTGTCCAAATTTTTTCTTGCAATTGTCACATGCGTAATCTTTGCGACCTTCGTGGATAGTTTTTTGGTGGCGATACAAATGCGATGTTTGTCCAAATTTCTTCTCGCACTTATCACATGCAAAATCTTTATGTCCTTCGTGAACAGTTTTTTGATGTTTGAGCAAATCGGATTTACATCCAAATTTTTTTTCGCATTGATTGCATGCAGAATCTTTGCGATATTCGTGTATCCTCTTTTTGTGTGTAACTAAACTTGATTTATGTCCAAATTTCTGCTCACACTCGTCACATGCAAAATCTTTGCGACTTTCATGGACTGTCCTTTGGTGGACAAGTAAATTCGATTTCATTCCGAATACCTTCTCGCAATTTGCGCATTCGTAATCTTTGCGACCTTCGTGTACTGTTTTTTGGTGTAAGAGCAGAGTCGATCTCACTCCAAATTTCTTGTCGCACTTATCACATGGGAAATCTTTGCGACCTTCGTGCACTGTTCTTTGGTGTTTGAGTAAATGATGTTTAAGTCCAAATTTTTTCTCACAATAGTCACATGCGTAATCTTTCCGACCTTCGTGTACCGTCTTTTGGTGCTTCAACAGATCGGAACTAATTCCAAATTTCTTCACGCATTTGTCACATGCGAAATCTTTCCGACCTTCGTGGACAGTCTTTTGATGGTAAACCAAAATCCATTTTTGTCCAAACTTCTTTTCGCACTTGTCGCATACGTGATCTTTGCGACTTTCATGTACTGTCTTTTGATGGAAGCGCAAATGCGATTTTTGTCCGAATTTCTTCTCGCACTTGTCGCATGCATAATCTTTGCGACCATCATGAACTGTCTTTTGATGCTGAAGCAAAATCCATTTTTGTCCAAACATCTTCTCGCATTTGTCGCAAGCGAAATGTTTGCGATGCTCATGGACTGTCGTCAATTTCTTTTCAGACTTGTCCCGCACGTTATCTTTGTGATCCCGATGGACTGTTTTTATGTGCAAAAGTAAACTCTGTTTATTTCCAAATCTCTTCGCGCATCTTTCACATAAGTAATCTTTGAAAACATCGTGAAATATTTTTTTGTGTTTGAGTAAAGTTGATTTATTTTCAAATTTCCTCTCACACTTGTTACATGTGAAATCTTCGCGATCTTTGTGTACTAATTTTTGGTGCGTAAATAAACTTGATTTTTTCATAAATTTCTTCTCACAATTGTCGCATGAAAAATCTGTGCGGCTTTTGTGTACTGATATTTGGTGTCTACTTAAATGACTTCGAAACTCAAATTTCTCTTCGCACTTGTCACATACGAAATCTTTTTTTTCTTTGTGAATTGTGTCTCGGTGTGTAATCATGTTTGATTCTAATGTAAACGCCTCCTGACAAATATCATGAACGTATTTTTTGTCGTCTGAAAGAACAATGTCATGTTCACTTAAATTATCCTCTGAGTCAACTTCCTCGAATTTTTCCTCATGTTTATCCATTTTGGTGCTTAAAATGAACGATGGATATTTCTTTTTAGTACCACAGAAATTGAATGAGTTAAATTAATCTTTTGGTGTTATGGATTGTTTCACCGGCAAAGTCAACATTCAAACTAATTTATTTTTACAGTAAACATAATAATTGTGTCGATGGATGATGTCAAAATCGTTTATAATCATATTGTTTACAATTAAGTTACGATTAATCTGTTTATACATTGTACTTTCAAAGTTGAACAATTTCAAAATTCTACGTTGGCGACGATTTCTTCGAGAAATTTTTTCGGCTTTCTAAGTACTTCAAATTACTCTCTGTAATATTTAATCAATAGATCCTTATACAACATATTAGAAATTATAACAAAATTTAATATTTATTTCAAAGTTTTAGACGTAATAGACGTGCTTCATAATACGTCAAGATCTTTGCCATTTGGCTGGCAGCGGTTTTTTTTCAAAGTGTGACTGCAAACGATTTCTGTCTTCGTGTACTAATAATTATGAAAAACTATATTCGACCCGCTTCATAAATGATGAGACTATCATTGGTACGTGTTTGAATGAACAAAATAATACCAGTCATTCCGCTTGAATTATACAACATGTCGTTACGTTTGTAGGAATACAAATCGTGAGAAATTGGAAAAATTGTTATATATCGGATCATATTCACCAATAAAATTGTTAAATGTGTGCGTTAAATTGCATGAATTTCGGAAGTTCCAATCGTAAAAATAAAATCGAATGACCAATCAGTGACAAAAGAAGATTTCCTCCTATCGCGAATATAAGCTTTTGATGTATTGCTTGACCATAAGCTTTTTGATGTATTGATGTACGCGAAATAGTGAGACGTGTCGCCGCTAGGTGGCCCGAAGCAAAAAACGTAACTTACGCAGAAAAGATTGTTAAGTACAATAGTTATCTAGTGAAGTAACTGTGCATAAGTAAATATTTCTCTTGAATCAAGTCCAGTACATCAGTGAAGGTTTGACATTCGAACACGCGGGAGATTTTCGCGCCTACATTTGTCGCGCGTAACTCGATTTTCTCGAATCGTATCCTACAGGAAAGCAGAGCAGAGGGGGCAGAGAGAGCTTTTTTGCATTCGATCGCCCGCTGGTGTGCGTGCCTGTGTCGCGATCGCGTCATCGTCGCGCCACAGCTCTGTCCTCAGCTGTATATGCTGCATATTATACACCCGCGCGACACAATGAAAAAGCAACGGCAGCTCGTGTTATATATACGCGCGTCAGCAGAGGGAGTGTCGAGCACCGAAAACGCGTATTGGATGCAAATTAGCTTTTTAATTAAGTCGGTAGCGGGGGCAGAGAGTCCGAAATTGCGAAGCGCAGTATTTTAATCGCTCGAGCTCGAGCGTATGTTGCATCGCGTTGGAGCTGCCGTCGAAAATCGATTCGAAATCGAAAATAAATAAATGAAGAATCAGCCGAGTACATCGTGCAGCTGCACGCTCCGGGGGTATATAACGAGGTTGATTTAAATGAGCGATTGGAATTCGAGGATCGGGAATTTGCGCTGCGCTGTCGAATTAGGTGTAAAAACGAAATTTTTGAGCTACGTTTGAATTACAACATAATTTTGAAAGGGTTTATAGTAGTACGTCGAGGTATTTTCAATTAGAGCCCGAAGTACATACGAAGAGCAAGGAGCGTGCGGAAGTCGGGGCAAAAAATTCGAGTTATGCGGATTGACTCGACGCGCGTACGCTGGAAAATGCCGCGCAGTTTTATTTATAGCAATGCAGCAGCAGTAGGATCGTGGTGAAATGCGCCGTGCGCGCGCGTATTATCATTTCGTCGTTGCTTCGAGCGAGTGTTTTTATCGTCGCGCGCTGACGAGTTTTCCGCGGGAATCGAGCTTTCGGTGATATTTCGTTTACGAGGCCAAATGACCAACCAAAAAATTTACCGATCGCGCATAGCAAGTGATTGCACAAAGTGAGAGGCTGTATCGATAAATAAATAGAGATTCCCCGCGCGCGAGAATCGTTCTATATATAGGTACTTCGAACCGAGTAAAAGGTTTTATATCATTGGGAATTTACGAGCTTTCGTGCGTTAGTTTTTCCGTACACACATATACACGAGCATCAATCCCACGCCAACCCCTTCAACATTCTGTTTTTTTTGTTTTTTTCTTCGCTCAAAAACTTATAGCAATTCGTTACGAAAGCACAACCCCATAAAGTATATAATATATCCCCACATACAGTATATAGGACGAATTTGCGGGCTGTTTGTTTGCCGCCGCTGAGCGTGAAACGTCCTTTTTTTTCCTTTTTTTTTATTCTCGCACCATTCGTACAGGTATATATAGAGCCGGATCGCTGCCTCCCTCTCTTATATACGGGGAGGCGCGCGCGCGATAAATCCATCTCAATGAAAGCCAAACATTTGTACGCGCGCGCAGAAACGCGGCAGAGCGAAAAAACGGGTTCGCGCGCGTTCGTCGCCTTCTCGTGCGCACACACAGGCGCACACCGTCCGGGCTTATTCGATTCTCGGCTCAAAAGAAATAGCGGGAGGTTTTATACACCCACACGTATAGACTCGTACACAGAGAGAGTCAGACACCGGAGAGAGAGGGAGGGAGGGAGAGAGAGGAAGCGACGTGTGACCAAAGTTGGCAAAGGATATAAAGTGAGATATCGAATTAAAGTTCGAGCTCCAGCGACTACGACTACGACTGCGACGACGACGAGATAAGTGAAATTTAGCTTATTTTCAGGCGCGATGAAGATCCAACTGCGCTCCACGTCGTATACACGCCTAATTTATAATAATGATATAATCGTCGATGGTGGTGTAGCGCCGTGGTGGCGCGTGATCGGAATACGCGAGAGCTCATTGATATGTACGTAGAATATATTAGTATATAGGTACGACGTTATGATAAAATTGCTGCTTCGGTCGAACGCGCGGGGGTCATTTCCCGATATTACACAGAGCTTCCCCCGAATTAAGAGGAATATTATGGATCAAGTTTTAACGATCTTAAGACACTTTACGCCGCGCACGCGATCATCACACGCGTGACTATAATTGAGCGCGCGAAAATCTCCCGCGCAGCTGTCACGCGCGTATAATAGAGACAGTTAAAAACTCGGAATGGGTCCGACGATATGTCGAATCCATAAACTGCTTTTATACGCAACGCTCGAATCAAAAATTAGAAACTGCATTTCATATATATCGTTGGTATATAAACATGGAAAATGTGTGACGTCGATCTCGGGTACTCACCGTCGTCGGTGCTGCTGCTGCCCAGCGTCCACTCCTCCTCCTCGTCGAAGTGAGCGTCGCCGCCGCGATCGTTGCCCGGAAAGAAGGCGTGCGCCAATATCTGTCCCCTGCCGTCGAAAGGATATCCGTCGCCGTGATAACCTCTGCAACATACAGCACACATATAAACGTTCGCACGCATGAGTAGTATAGAGAGTTTTGGTGTTGGGCTGCTTTTGCTGGGCTCTATTCTCGATTTTCTTTTTCTTTCGCCGCAGCAGTAGCAGCAGCCAGCCGCTACTCGCAATATATCAAACGAAAGGGTGCTACGGCGAATTCGTACACAGTAAGGCGCATTGCGAAAATTTGATTTCTTTCAGCTCGACCCCGCCGCCGCGCCAGCGACGTGTAATTTGCCCTGAAAGGCGAGCTCGAAGCCACGGCGCGGAGAAAATGCATCGACGCGCGAGAGGTATTTTTTTCCTTTTTTTTCTTTTTTTTGAAATGCTCCGGAAAAACTGTAGATTCTATTTTTCTAAAAGTATTTGTCGAAGAACTTAAATTCATGGTCTGAACTATACAGTGGCGAACGACAGTCCTTTCCCGCCCGCGCGCGCGTGAAAAGTCGTATAGCTGCGCGGCGTAAATGGAACTGTCAATTTTCATCTGCGCAACGGCTGGGGCTAGAAAAAAAAAAACTTTTTTTTATCTATTTTTTTTTTGCCTCGTTCGCATGAACACCGCGACGCACGCGATCGCAATGGCATATATACACCGAGTAGCAGCAGCAGCGGTAGCACAGCTAATGAACGGATAAATATTCGTTCCGCTGCTCTTTTTTTATTATCTCTCGTTTGCGTAACTCGTGCAAATACCATATATCGTACGATTTATCGACAACAATTATGTATATTCGAGTGTGCGTTGACTTACAAGAATAAAGAAGAAGATTAAAGTAAACGATGAAAAAAAACTCACCGATGAAAGGAGACGAGAATGTCGGCCGAGTCGCTGTTGATCTCTTGGAAGGTGAGCTTCGAATTTTTCGCCCACACGTCGAGGGCGCGGCTGAGCTCGCGCCTCACGCCGCCCGTCTCGAGGCCGCTCGGCCTGTCGGTCCTCAAACTGCAACAGAGTCATCGAAACACATTCGTCGAATTAATATTGTGTCTTTGATAAAAAAAAGTACGCGTTTCGTTGATCGATTGCACTCTCGATGCTATATAGCGCCGAGAGTATGTATCTTATCTCTTTCGCGCGCAGTGAAAATAAGGAACAATGACACGATCTTCTGTTAATTAATTAAACAATCAACAGAGAGAGAGAGAAAGAGTGGAGTGCCTAGATAACGGAACTGCTGCACTCCGGAGAGAAAGCGATAATAATTACGCGATCGCAGTGTTTCTTCGTTAGACGGGCAGAGAGCACGTACACGCACGGTATCATGGCTGAATCGAACAAAGTAATAACATTTTTTTATACAAAAAATCTACGTGTGGATTGTGATGGAAAAGTTTTGAATTAAAATACATAAATATTATGTGTGAACACAGAGCGGCAAGCGGAGGTTCCGGATCGAGAACAACGTCATCATCGGCGAGGACGCCGCGGAACTGCTGGTCGACCGGGGCGTCGGCAGGGTCATCCTCGACGCTTTCGACGCCCATCCCAATACCGTCGGACAGGTAAATAACGCAGCAAAATCGATCGTTCGACGCGTATGGGACATAAATCAATCTCTACTTCGTACATATAGCTCGACGTCGAGACCGGTGAGACGATGACGCACGCGGAAATGAAAGATCTGAGCGTGAGATGCGCCCTGTGGCTGCGGGAGCAGGGCATCGGCAAGGACGACATCGTCGCCTCGTCCACGCCGCTCATGATGCACGACTTCGTGCCGATGCTGAGCACGTTTTACGTCGGGGCCGTGTTCAATCCCTGGTACGATCAGTATTCAGCGGGTAAGTCGGGGAAAAAAAAAAAAAATGAGATGTTTTATACGGACGTGGGGAAAAACGAACGGTACTTTATATATACTCTTTGTATATATAGCCGAGTGCAGGGATCTGTGGGCGCTGATGGAGCCGAAAATCATGATCGCCACCGACAAGACCATCGATCTGCTGGCGAGCACGGCCAAGGAGGCCAAAGTCGACTGTAAATTCGTCGTCATCGGCGAGAGCTCTGAATACCCGACCCTGGCCCAGATCATGGCCGAGCAGAGCCAGCAGGAGGTCGACGGCTTCGCCCCGGTGGAGTATCCCATCGGCTCGCGTCAAACGGCCGTCGTGTTCTTCTCGTCGGGTACCACGGGCAAGCAGAAGGGCACGATGCTCACGTACGAGGCGATGGTCAACGCTCGCTTCAAGCACAAGTACATGCCGCGCGACGCCAACTATCTCTTCTACTCGGGCAAGACCTGGATCACGGGCACCCACTTTCATCTCTATACCATCAGGAACAACGCGACCCGACTGGTCACTCGGGAATTCGAGGCCGAGCGCACCTGCGAGCTCATCGAGAAGTATCGCGTGAGGTGGACCTTCCTCACGCCCACCTACCTCACCAAGATGTACAAGGCCGACGTTCTATCGCGCTACGATCTGTCGTCGCTCGACGCCCTGCTCGTAGGCGGCTCTCGATGCAACGCCGACGTGCTGGTGAAATTTCGCGAGGCTTTGATGCCCAACGGCACCGTCGTCTCCAACAGCTTCGGCATGACCGAGCTCGGTGGAGCAGGGGCCATGCAGACCCGCGACTCCAAGATCGTGCACTCGGTCGGCGACATCGTCGAGAGGGTGAGCATGAAGGTCTTGGACCCGGAGACCGATCGGCAGCTCGGGCCCGACGAGGAGGGCGAGTTGTGCTTCATGACGGAGAACAGAATGACGGCTTACTACAAGAATCCGGCGGCCACCAAGGAGGTCATCGACGACGACGGTACGAGATAGACGAGACGAGCTGAGGATCGGGCGATTTTATTTTTTTTATTTAATCATTGTTTTTTCAGGCTGGTGCCGCAGCGGAGACTTGGGCTACTTCACCGAGGACGGCGAGATAGTGATAACCAGCCGCCGCAAGGAGGTGATCATCTGCCAGAACGATCACGTGGCGCCGGGCATCGTCGAGGAGATACTGCTCAAGCATCCCGGGGTGGCGGACGCCGCAGTGGTCCCGGTGCCGCACAGCGTCGACGTCGAGCGGCCCATGGCCTTCGTCGTCAAGACCCCCGAATCCACGGTAAGATATGCGAGATTTCGAACTTTTACGAGGATATAAATCCGATCTGTCGTGTGTTTTTTACGCAGGTGACGGCCGAGGAGCTGATCGAGCTGTCGGCGAGCTACGCCACGTACTATCGCTTGATCGGCGGTGTCGTCTTCGTCGACAGTTTGCCGTACACGTCGACCGGCAAGATAGCTCTGAGGAAGCTCAAAGAGATGGCGCTCAAATACGCCCAATAATTGTGTCTTACGTTTAATAATTGTAATTTATAATCTGTAAAAATAAAATCTTTTGTAATATAACGATCGTCGTCGATCACAGCTGATTTCAATCCGATTAAAAAATTAGTTAATTTTTGATCAATCAACCGTACGAGAATCGCATCGATCAACGATTAATCGATGAACGCGATAACGACGTCATTTTTTTTTATCGCTAAACTGTATCATGCCGAACAGGTGTGTTTGGTACGTGCCGAGTACAGCTCGTTCGCGTGAGTTGCAAATTTTTACGATAATTTTACATACGAGTCTAGACGCGGCAGTCTAAGTCACGTTTGAGTGTCGTTCACTGCTGATAATTTTCGGAGTGCAAGATGAATTTCGAGGAGAACATGGAGGAGAGAATCAAGCACGATGAAGTATATCTTTATCATAGTCGTAAATAATTTTAAGCATCGATTTGCTATATCTGTCTATCTGCGTTGTGTCAGGAATTCCGTACTTTCACCATCGAGAACAACATCATCGTGGGAAAGACACCCAAACCCTTCGAGGACGGCATTTCCAAGTCTCTGCTCGACGCCATGGCCAAGGATCCTGACTTCGTCGCGCAGGTACGTGTATCTTAAAAACTCGATCACATAAAACTAAACAATCGTTGTCTCAGATCAACGCCGACACGGGCGAGCGCACGACCTTCGGCCAGATGCGCGAGCGCACGATCCGCTGCGCCCTGTGGCTGCGCAAGCGGGGCATCGTCCACGAGAACGACGTGGTGGCCGTGTCGACGCCCAACCAGAGCGACGACTACGTGCCGTTCTTCGCCGCGCTCTATCTCGGCGTCGTCTTCAATCCTTGGTATCACGATTTGACGCGCGACAAGGCCGAGCGTTTCTTCGAGCTGTTGAAGCCCAAGGTGATGTTCGCCTGCGAGAAATCCATCGAGATGCTGTCCCAGGCCGCCCGCGCGGTCGGCTCCGAGTGTCTGTTCGTCTGCTACAGTCGCAAGCCTGGCTATCCGTGTCTTCGCGACGTGCTGGCCGAGCAGAGGCACGAGGAGGTCGACGATTTCCGGCACTACGAGCCCGACGCGCCCAAGGAGCGAGTAGCCGTGATCTTCTTCTCGTCGGGCACCACCGGCGAGCAGAAGGGCATCGCGATCTCGTACGCGGCCGTGCCCAATCATCGCTTCGAGTACGAGTACTTCGAGCCGGGCTCCACCGTCCTCTGGTACTCGTATCTGTCCTGGATAACGGCGACGAGTTATCTTCTGCTCTGCATTAGGATGAGGTCGACGAGGATCATTCACGGGCCGGCCGACGCCGACGAGACCAGTCGCGTCGTCGAGCGGTACAAGGTGAGCTACGCGTTCTTCACGTCGCCGAAACTCACGCAGCTCTGCAAGGCCGACGCCTTCCGACGACACGATTACTCGTCGCTGCGCCGGCTGATGATAGGCGGCTCGAGGAGTCGCGGCAATACTCTGCAGGAGGTGCGCCGGGCCGTGCCCCAGTGCCACGTGTTCGTCGCTTACGGCACGACGGAGATGTCGGGCGTGACGACGACGCAGCTCAGGTGCTCGAGAGTCGCCAACTCCATCGGTCACGTGCTGCCGGGGGTCAGGGCGAAGATCGTCGACGTGGCGACTGGCCGGACCCTCGGGCCCAATAGACACGGCGAGCTATGCTTCGACTCCGAGCACAAGATGCTCGGCTACTGGAAGAATGCCGAGAAGACGAGAGCAGTTGTAGACGAGGAGGGTTGGCTTCACACCGAGGACTTTGGCTACTACGACGAGGACGGGGAGATCAGCGTGCTGGGCCGGATCAAGGAGGTGATGCGGCTGGCCGACGGCCGATACGTGTCGGCGGGACAGATCGAGGATAGGCTGGTGCGGCATCCGGACGTGGCGGAGGTCGCCGTCGTACCGACCGTTAAAGAGAACGACGTCCAGCTGGCATTGGCGTTTATTGTGACCAAGCCCGATGCCAAGGTATGATACGGAACTTTTTTTACCTTATGCGACTCGTTATAAAAGCTCGAAACTTTCGAAATGGTTGCTTCTTTCTTTATTTTTCGTTAATTCTTTGCAGGCGACGAGCGAGGAGTTGCGCCGAGTAGCGAATTCTCACGACGACACGCGCCAATTGTTGTCCGTCGACGTGACGATCGTCGACAGATTACCCTGCACGCCGACGGGAAAGAAAATCATACCGACCCTCATAGAGATGGCCCGAGAGTTGTAGCCCATGTACTTTTAATATAGTACATAAATTCATACACTTTATTAATAGAACTTTAAGACAATAAAACCATGTTTCAATTGAAACGTCCCATCCTCATTCTTATAATTGAATTACCAAGTCGATAATCGAAAAAAAAAATATAGAGTAAGATCCTTACCATTACAATTTCAGAGATAAACTCGGAACGAAAGATTAAATCCCGATTTCTATACGAAGTATGAAGCTCTCGTCTCGCGCAGCAGCCACGAAAGGGGCTCTATCTATATCTCTCGTTGACACGAGGGCACACAATTCGAGAGGCGAATTCGAGAGCGCGCGTGTACCTGACAGGGATGGACCGCGATCGAGCTCGATTCGCATAGCTGCTGCATACGTTATATATAACTGACGCGAACAAGCCGCAAATGTCTACCACTGAGCCGTCGGTGAATTCAAAACGTAAAAAAAAAATCGAAAATAAATACATATATTCGTACACGGAGAGACGTAGATGATGGAGGACTGTTTTGTGTAATTCCTGATTGACGCGCGACAGACAAGGACCTACTGGAATATCGCAGCCAATATGGATGTGTCGCGGGATATATTGTCAAGCTCATACGTGCATTATAAGAGCCTCTTGATCGGTCGATGGCGGGACGAAACGTCCTCGAGTTTCTCGATGCTTATACGTGCGTGGACAAATTTTGGGAAGGAGGAGCACGCGGCACGATGAATAATCCATTGGGATCACGGGTGTTGGCGTCAGCTCAGCGAATTGTTTTCCCGGCCGTCACGTGTCGATATAATTATGACGATGACGAGTCTCGAAAATTATGTCGGATCATTAATCGGCAGATCGTTGGTAGGCGGGTGAAAATGCGTTGGTATATTACCGCGGACTCAAATGTTGTGCGTATAAAATATGCTGTGGTAATTAACGCACGGTTAGTCTTAATACACGTTTAATTTTGTAAGTTTTACTCGTATATGATTTAGAACGCGATGAAATCAGTGTAGACACGCACTCAAGCTGCGATAATCCGCTTATTTCTCGCGATTTTTTCCGAATGATCATATTGTGAACGCGTACTAACGTTAAGGAGCTTTTCTCTCCATTCGTTACTTGTGTATACACACACACAGTCGGAGTTGCGCGGCGTAATCGCGTTTCGTTTTGTACCGTAGCTGCATCGCACACACACAGGCACATAGGGCGTCGAGCTGCGAGATTGAATCTTCGATACACACGATGTATATTCAGAGCTTGCGCGCTCTCGGGCGATGCCGTCCGTTTGACTGTACATTTATATGCACGCAGACACATACACACAGGACGTGAGAAGAGCACATCCGAAACGGCGAATCGAGTCAATAGAGGCCGTGCCGCGTACGTACGATGTACCCCCCATATTGTAAAGAGCGAGATCGGTACAGAGCACGTATGTGTGTACTAAACGTATTTATAAAGGGAGAGAAAACGAATTTCGGGTCCGTGTACACCATGCGCGTACACCAACGAGTATCCCCGGGCTGTATAGCTAGCTGTGTAGCTGGTATACTTATTGCAGCTCGATTCAATTATGCAACAAGCATTCGCAAGCGCGTATTATTATGCCCGCGCGTGCACGGCATGCATCAGGATTGGGAAATTAGGCGAGCTCTGGCGCATAGCACGCGTATATTTAAGAACGTTTCACAACGACTGCGACGATTGAAAGCTCGTGAGCCTCGAAGCTTTCTTTCGCGTGTCTGCTCGCGGCAACGAGAAGCTTATTGTACTTGATAATTCGACGATACGATTAAAAAAAAAAAAAAAAATCCAAAAAAAAGCACGAAAAAAGAAGCTGTCCTGGATTTTTGGCGAGCAAGCGAAATAAGTCGCTGCTGCGAAGCTTTTTATTGTGCCCCTTTTTTTTTTGCCTTCTTTATAAAAACGTGCATCGAATCGACTTGCGCCAGCAGAAAGCTCTCCCTCTCTCTCTCTTCTGGAAACGCGCGTGTAGACACGCCACGGCACACGAGGACGCGAGGATCGCTGTGTGTAGCGTATTATATATACGACGACTCTCGGGTGCAGTGCAGCGCCGCATTCCACACGTATATATACAGGGGTCGGACGACGACGACGACGACGCGCGGCACATCACAGATGAAAGGCATTACGGTATTATATATCTCCGTGCGAGCAGTTCACGGGATATGCTCGTGTGTGTATATACGTATACGTATACGAGACATAGGATATATATGATGCAAGGCTCGAGGTTAGAGAGCTACGCTGCGACTGCATCATCTGGCGTATGTAGCACGAGAGGAAGACGAGTAGTAGCAGTAGTAGTAGATGAGGTCGAGTTTGGTCAGACCATTGCGGATGACAGTGCAGCAGCACTGTAACGTACACACACGTATAACACACACACACACACACACGTACGGAGACGCAGATGCGAGGAGCTGCGACGTTTTCGTCTAATGTGAAATCTCCCTGACTTTTCTGCAAGCTCTGGATTTTCATCCACTCTTGTAATACGTATACTGCGCTGTAATACATCTCGAGAAACGACTTCTTGTTTCTTCTCTCTACTTCTACTTCTTCTTCTTTTTTTTTCATCTTACTTCTTGATATCAATATTTTGAACGGCTTCGTCCTCTGTTATTCCAGACGACTTTTCTAAGAATTTCAATTTACTCATTGTTTGCTCTCGTTGCATACACACACACATTCGTGCTTCATACGTTTCGATCATCTCTCTCGCTTAATTGTTCTCATTCAACGCGGGCAAAATGACTTCCGCCAAGTCCTATATACAATATATATACTATATATATGCACGACGACGCGTGTGCGACGCCTGATCGCGTTCCCGTACGTCACGGTTATTAGACTTCGTCGTCGCCGTCGTCGTCGTGCTTGCGACGTATTGCATTGCCTTTCGCAATATATTATTCGTTCGCTCCTCGCAAATTGAGCTCGTAGAAATTCGTTCGCTTTTTCTTTGCTGCCTTCGGATTGGAAATTGAAAAATAAATTATAAAAATAATAACGATTGGCGGCGTATACACGCGATCGTTAAGACTCTCGATTGATGCCTCCTCTTCGCTTCGTATTCACATCCGCAAAATCTTCAAAACGATCATGCTTAATTGCCTTCATCATTGGCTCCGCTAATAAACTACGTATCAGACGCATAAAGGAGGTCACGTATATTGCAATATACGCGTGGAGGAGTAGAAGGGAGAAAAATAGTCGTCGGCGGTCGCGAGAGCGCATCGCGTCTGATGGATGGCCGGCGTTAAATCTTTTTCAACTTCTGGCCCAGACTGTCTTTATACACACGCGAGCGCGGAAGAGGGATAAAAATGACTCTTTTACGATCGCGAGGCAAAGCCATAAAAGCTGCTGCAGCCCCCGCAAGGCAGTAGTATAGGTTGCAGTGGGTGTATAGGCGCTTGGAACGCGTCGCCTAAATACGCGTTAAATTTTTATACAAGAGCATCTCTCGAGTGGCCCGCGAGTATATATCGCAATAAAGACTATACGCAGTAGTACGGGTGTATATTACAGCGAGAGAGAAATAAAAATTGCATCGCGATCTATATATCTTGCGAGAGGGAGAAACAGGAGTGGAGCGAGCTATTATTTCCCGCGAGTGCGCCAAAGAGAGAGACCGAGAGAGGAATACGAATAGGATACGGTATAACGAAAGGAGCGCGCCGAGGTGCAGGCAGCGGATTTTTTTCGCGTGTATCGTCGCGCGGTAATCGACTGTTGCTCGTGCATCGATGTACATGAATCAGTATTACAAACGTGCGCATATGCCAGCGGACAAGCCCAATCGAGTTGGAATGCGAATCCCAACACCGTTAGAAATATTTTCATTCAACAGATTCCATACATACGTCAATAACATCAATTGATTTTGGGTTATTCTATGTTATACTATTATTTTTACTTTGCCACTTGCAGATTTACAAATGAGCATATTCGCCATCTAGCGGTAGAGGTTGACACTAACTATATTTAAATTTTCATGACTTTTTTGACCAATTAAGTGTGCTGGAGCATGACTACGTTCGATTTTGATAAGACATTTTTTCCTGCTTTGCTTATTAGTTCTAGCGCGCGAGAGAGAAGGAACGTTTATTTTATCGAGAGTTAGACGCAGATCTAATGTATTATAAGACGTCAAAATTGAAACGATTAAAGTACTGATTTATTTTTTTACGATGATTGCCCAAAATACTCATGAAAGGGCAGTTATATGCGTTATTTTCAATGCAAAAATAAACGATGAAGATTTACTTAGATAGTTAAATATGAATACTGATTTAGTTTTTTGCCTTAATTGGTCAAAAAAGTCATGAAAATTTAAGTATAGTTAGTGTCATCAACCTCTACCGCTAGATGGCGAGTTTGCTCATTTGTAAATCTGCAAGTGGCAAAGTAAAAATAATAGTATAACATTGAATAACACAAAATCAATTGGGTCTACAAATTGATGACATCTAAGTGGAGAAACAAAAGTTCCTCCGCATTCACATTGAATTTAATGAAAATATTTCTAACGGTGTAGGGATTGAATTTACTTTCAGTCGACGACAGGTGCTGAGCTGGGTAATTTTTTTCAAAGGCTTTGGGACGTGAACGAAACAACTGCTTCGACGCCACGCTCTCGCTGTAGCTGCATCCCCCCCCCCCCCCCCCNCCCCCCCCCCCCCTCCCTTCTTTTTTTTTCATCGAAAACTCGTGAGAGCAAATTTAATACAAGAACGTCGAGAGCGCGTGGCTTTAATATTCATACGCAATTTAAATTATAATTTGTGTGTACCGAGCGATATTGACGTACAAAAACAGTCGCGCGCGCGCGCTTATGCGCTCCGACGTTTTTCTCGTGCTTTGCTTGCGAATCAGTGGATAATAAAAACTGAATGAAAATCTCACAAAAAGAAAAAAAAAATAAAGAATGAAAGAAACAGCTGTGCGGCGCTCTGGACGCAGGAAAGAGAAAGAGAGAGAGAGAGAAAAGTCAAGAGATAACGCGGCGAGCAAAGAAAATAGACTTTTCTGGCAAATAAGACAATTTGCCGCTCGCGCTTATTATATAGAGAATAGTTCGAAGAAGTTGAAAGAAAAATAAAGAGTAAAAAGCGATGAGCGAAAATATATTTTTAACGAGGAAAAAACTTGTTGATTGCCGAGAGAGAGGGAGAAAAAGAAAGAATGAAAAAAAAGAAAAGAAGTGAAATAGCTCAAATTTCATAAACAGAAATGGGGAAAAAAAGGGTTTCAAGATAAATAATTAATTTTCGGCTCTCCCATATATACGCCAGAAATTATTAATTATAGCTCTGCGAGTGCGCGAGCACTTTGTCACTGCAACCTTCGCTCGCGCTCGCGGTATCAAAAGCCGAAGGGACATATAAAATTAAACGAACAATGGGGCATCTTGTAAAATTTAATAAAAGCCAATTTTCCGGGCGACGATAATAATGAAAATAAAGCCGCTAATTATTATTCATCAACTGTTGTGGCTCTCTCGCGCGTTCGCAGGCCCATAAACAACACCCGAGCAAAGACTGCAGCGCGGCCGAAAATAATAAAGCTCGGAAGAGCGTGAGGGGCTTTATTAAAACGCGACGGGCGCCTGCCATTGTTTCGGGCCAAAAATCATAGCGAAAAAATAATAACCGAGGCACAGCAGCAGCGCGAGGCAGCGAGCGAGAGAGAGAGAGAGAGAGCCAATGAAATACTTCGGAATGATGTATCGCGTGCTTGGCCCGTGAGCCAAATGAGCATTGCCGTGAATGCGCATAACATGCAGCGCGCGGCTTGAAAATTGTGCCAAAAAAAAGGGAGGAAATGTTGGGTATACGCGAGCGAGTACAGAGAGACGTAGAGAAATAAAATAAAAAAAGGGGATAATCGATAAAAAAAATGTGTATGTGTTCTATGGCGGGCCGATGCCGCGTCGTCGTCTTCTTCGCGTGTATGGATAATTGAAGGTCATTTATCGAAACGGCATCTGTGCGCAGCGATATTGCTGTGTGCAGTGCGCCGACTTTATTTCCAAACTTTCGCGCGCGATGCACTTTTTTCGATTCGTATCTATAGGTGTCTCTGCGTTATAACGCGCGTAAGACTTTTTCGAATGAACTTTTTTTATATCCAAGTATAAGCTTGCGAATTCTCGGAGGACGCTATGTTTGCTATTTCGAACTTTTTCAAAAGAGAGAGAGAAAGAGAAAAGCTTATGGCTTTTATACGCGTATACAGACACACATTCAAACATTCGGCACACACGGGGCGGCAAAAGTAAACTGTAAATAGGCGAAGTTTGGAAAGCTATTACACATACGCGTGAAAAATGACGACGAAAAAAAGGGCAACAGAACAAATAGTCCACCGCTCGATGTAATGAGTATATCGTAACGCGCGCGGCGGGATTTGGAAAAAAACAAATCCGAATCGATCGAACGGTGAAAAATTGTTACACCGTTATGCGTTTATATAAGTGTTTTATCGGTAAACATTCGGCCTCGTGAGTCGTGTTTGGATAACAAATTATGGCTTGACATTTTTCAACGACGAAGGATTGGCGCGCATATACAATTGGGCAAACAAGGGGCATGGCACGTCAACAATCGAGAATTTTTCAATGATAGCGATCGAATTTTTGCGATAGAATAATCGAGCGTATAAACCGTGAAAAATTTGATTAAAAAAATCATTTTATCTTCAATTTTTCCTTTCGACGATATACATCGTCGCGCCGATGTAGATGTAAGAGAGCCGGGTAAAAGGGGAAAAGCGCCGAAGTTATTTCGAGCTCGAGTCTCGAACGTCGAAGATCAGCGTGAGTCGCTCGCGACATAAAAGCGCAACTAGCCCAAGTTTTGATCGAGTTATCCTTGGGAAATTATTAAGTTTCATATTTGTCATTTAATTATAGGGATTTTATCCGGCGCGACGGCTGCAGTTTATCAGTTCGAGCGTATCGATAAACTTTCCATTCAGGGGAGAGTTGGAAATGCAACGTCGAGTAACCGAAGAAAGAGAGCTACTTGTGTACGCGTCGTAAGATTCGAACGAACGAAGTTAAGAAATCATCTGGATTATTTAGTAAAAGCTCGAATCTTTACGAGACATCTGCGATTGCAAAAGTATTTCTTTTTTTCCTGAAATTTTCCAGCTAACGTTAAGAATTCGTATAATATAACTCGCCGTTCGAGATATCGAATCAGAAAAAGAAAGGCTCGTTGGAAAAAAGGTAAAAAAGACGTATAATATAACGCGTTCGGGATCGTCCATGTGTGCCACTGCGCTAGTGTCGAGAAAATCGAACGTAAAAGAGCCACCACCGGCGCTATTCTATAACTACGTGTGGCTTATCTGAAACACAAGGAGAGAGAGAGAGAAAAAGGATGGGAAGCCAAAAGGAAAGTAGAGAGAAAATAGTGGAGAGAAAAAGATTACTACGTATGATTGTATATATATCGGAGATGCCGCGTCGAGATTGCGCGACGATTTTGTGTCTTGGGAGTTTCGGAGGGCTCTGAAATTTCATCAGGATCTCGATTCTTTTTTGCCGACCGCCGAAAGATCGAAATTGCATCGAAAAATCCGTAATCCGTAATTTCTCCCTTCCCTCCCGCCCCCTGAGATCAGCCCCCAATATTCGACGATAAAAAGCTCGTACTTTCCTTTATCTCTTTTGTTTTTTCCCCGTGCAAACTGCATAATCATCGAGTTTCCAGCACGCACAGCACAGCGCCGCTAGCTCGCAATATAGTCGAAAAGTAAAGAAAAAAGTTAAACGCGTGACATCGTCATAACCACCAGCAGCCTGCCCAAGTTTATATACGAAGCTTTTTGGTATTTTTTTTCCCTCCCGCCCGCTTACTTTCTCGTGTGTATCGCGAGATGCATGGTTCGCGTCGTCAACGTGCGCCACTACTGTACACACACCCACACACACACACACAGCCGCAAGAGTATATATACACTGCACAAAAGCTAACTATTCATCACGTAGTCGCTTGCACGTGTAAGTTCGATCAAAACTTTGCAACTTTAGCAACCTACCACCCGCGCGCGCGCACCAGCCATAATATAAGCCTGCCTTACGCAGGCTCGGGGGGCTAAGTTTTACGATTAGTTCCAAGTGTACGACGACGACGACGACGACGGGTATAGCAGCAAAACGCGCGCGCTCAACTCCTGTGTATTCACCCACGCGCGCGCGCGTCCTTTGAAAGCTCGCTGGTACAGAGCTTTTCCTTATACACGCGCGTTAGCTTATAAAACGCACGAAGATGCGATGTGCAGCGCGTCGTCGCACACACGACGAATTGGAGAAATATATATATTATATATACGTATATGCGGGTGTACTACTACACGGGGAGCGAAACGACACACGGCGGCAGGATCGTATAAAATATGCAACGTTATAAAATAAAGTGCATTTAGCGTCGTAGCTCTGTGTGTGCGCGCACAGTCTTAAGATGTTATAATCATCGAGCTTTCAGCCTCTGTATGCGTACTACGCGGCTAAGAATTTCTTCGGAAGAAGTATTACGGTTTTATTTTAAAAGCTCTCGAGTCCCTTATCTCTCTCTAGCTTCTTGTCCGTGTGTGCGTGTTTGTGTTGGTATATATAGGTAAGTTGCGTGCGCCGCTGCTGCGCGTGCCTCGCTCTTATAAACCAAAAAACTTTACGGCAACTTTATACCTCGCGCTCGGCGTTTGATTAAAGTACTTCGCATCAACATTTTCTTTTTAAACCTTTTTATACGCTTCCTTGCAGCGCGCAGAGGCCGAGTTCAGCTTATAAGTACTTTTTTTTTTGTATTACAATAAAGAGCCGCAAAAAAACAACAACAACAGTAACAACGACAAAGCTTGCGCGTTCGTTCTGTTCTTTGCTTTTGGAATTAATTATCCGATATAGTTCCAAGAGAAGCAGCAGCAGCAGCAGCTTGTGCTTGCGGCGGTGACAAACGCAGACCGCAGGCAGGCGGGGGAGGCATCATCGCACATATTATCGTATCCAAAGCCGCCGGTCGCAGGTCGAAAACATACACACAATGCTGAATCCTTTTTTCTCTTACTCTGCGATTCGCGTCGCGCATACTCCTCGCAGCTCCGATCCGGCGAAGCGTAAAAAGCGTCCTCTCGACTATCGCGGAGTAGAAGGAGGAGGAGGAGGAGGAGTAAGCTAGGAAGTCGAGAGCCGTAGACTGCAGCCGTGCGGTTGGTATTAAAAAGATGGTAAAAAAGGCTTCATATCTCGCTTATTTGTTCCACCTTCCTTACAAGCTCTGGCTCTCTTGTGCTCTCACTCTCTCGCTCTCTTTTCTTCTCGTCCTGCGAGATTTATTACCCAATTATATCTAGCGCCTCGTGTAAACTCTTAAATCACCTGCCTTTCTCGTAGCACGTATCCACTGCCGAGCTCTGGGCGGCCGAGAGAGAAGGAAAGAAATGATAATTAAACGAGAAAAAACCTCCGTGTCTTCTACTGATCGACCGATGCAGTGCACAAGCGTGTGAGTGTGTGAGTGCCAGCAGCACAGCTTGTATGTAGAATCGAACGTTCGATATAAAGCTCGGAGAAAACTTCAATTGGTTTTAACGCATTCGTTTGTCACGCGCGCCCCAAGACTCTTGAGAGAGAGAGAGAGCTAGCCGAGGCCATTCCGGACGAAGATAACTCGGAGCCGGTAATCCCCGATACAAAGTATACATTCTATACGTCTGTGCATGCGTGTGTGTAAATAAAAGTTAAACCGTGTGTGTACGTATGTGTGTGTGTACTATCGACAAAAGCCCGAGGCGAGCATCAACGACGAAAAAAAAAGCGACGAGGTTGTCTAGTCTAAAAGTTTAATACGGATTCTATGGCTCGAAAAAAGATACAAAAAAAAAAAAAAAATAAACGGATAGCTCGGTAATTGTTGGTCGGAGCTATACCAGAGGGGATGAACGTTTTAGATACTCCTTTTGGACTCTTTAGTCCCCCCGAACCAAGAGAGTGAGTGAAGGGGGGAGAACGAATGTTTTTTTGAACTTTCGAAACGCTTTTAAAAGCTCCGGCTATATAATCAATTTCGTCCCGAATTCATTCGACTTATGTGCGGTCGCGCCGACGCGCCTCGAACGAAACCAAATACAAAACAGAAACAAATCCTCAGCCGGATACGAAGAGAAAGAGGGAAAAGATAAGCTTCGTTGTGTACTCGAATTAATAGCCTCGAGATCACGGGTATATGAGTCGACAAAACAACAAAAAAAAAAGCAGCTCGTCTCTCGATTATCGGTCGCACGTACATCGACATAGCGGCAAGAATCGACTCGTTCGAGTTTCGAATCACTTTTCCGGGGCTCCGAAGTCGATATTAAACGCGCCGCGGCGCTCCATATACCCACGCCTCTCTCTCTCTATACAGTCGAGGCGTGATTCCGCAGTTTCGCAAAGTAACATAATAGAAGGCAGTCTCCTTTATATTATGTACACGTAGTTCCAAGTCCAATCATCCTGTCAAACTTGAGCTCCACAGCTGGTTATACCGTGTGTTGCAGCTTGTGCAGTGCACAGTGCGCAGTGCAGTACAGTAAGTTTCTCGACCACAATGAAAATTTAATACGACGAGAGAGGCGGGCTTTATGGCATTTAATACGAGGGTGGCCGGGGACCAGTAAACTGCGCACGGCAGGTTATTATCAAACGGTCGTGTCGGAGCGCGGTAGTTATGAAAATAAACTCAAACATTTGTCCGGGATTAAACGCGGAATGAAGAGCCAGAAGAGAGAAAGAGAGAGAGCCTCGTTGAAAATTGAGGGATTAAAAATCATTTTCGTGCCCGTAAAATATGTCGAGAATTTCATTGTATAATCTATATGATATATGCATTTGGGAGGATATATCCCTCTTCGCTCGCGATTCAATTAGTCTACTTTTGTACTTTAATATTTGTATTGCTTTCATCAATCAGGGAGTGTTTTTTGTGTTTTAATGAAAAAGCGCAACAGCCAATTCATTACATCCGTAATCTCGGGTTAAATAACATTACTTTTAATTATTCCGGGCTCTTTGCCACATTATCAGGCATGGAATAAATGTCCCGGCCAAGTAGTAGGGTACTAGTAGCTAGTTCTCTCTCTTTCTGCGGGGGCCGGCCGCGCATCTCATTATATATAATACGAGTGTGGCACCAGCAGTAGTAGCGGGGCTTTGGGCACCACCGGGCGAGCGCGCGGTAATTAGCTTCATTATCCCAAAGATCTTCTTTTAAAAGGCCAAGGCGCGCAAGTACGTACGGCGCAGGGGGCCAGGCCACGCGTGTAATTACGAGGTCTTCTTTTCTCTCTGCCTGACTCTTTGTTCTCCTTCTTTTTTTTTTTGCGCAGATTAAAAATGCAAAATTATACGCGCGAGAGGTACAGAGAGAACTAAGTACAATTTCGCGTTACGTTTGTAAGACCATGCGCCGTTTGTATGTGACTTTTTTACTTTGCTCGTATTACTTATACCCGAGTGCAGGCAAGAAGAAGAAGAAAAAATATATGCGCGCAGAAATTATATTGTAGTACACATGCGGCGTATCGTGTGCTATACGACGCCCGATTGGTCGTAAACTCTGGCGATATATGCGACACTGTGAAAGTTCAATTGAGGTCGCGAATATGATACACATGTAATAAAAGTTACGTCGAGAGCGATGATGAGAATAATGAATCGGCGCCACCGATGCGAGAATGACCGTGTCACGAGGCGCACAGAGACGCGCATCCATTTAAAGCTCGGAATTACCCATCGCGGATTATTTGCATATCGCATCGATATTTAAATTTTTTTCGATTTATTTTTTTTTACCCCATTTTCCATGGCAAATAGTAATATTATAAAAAGGATTTTTTGCTAGTATGAAAATAAATTGGCAACAAGAACAAACGGCATCGATCTTGGCCTCTCTCTCTCTCTCTTGCGAGTCGCTCGAGCCGAACGCGGAATAAAAAAAAATAAGGAAAATTCACTTTGCAAATAATTTACCATCGAGTCGATATTATACACGGGGGCCAGACGAATAAGAAAAAAAAAAAAGTGATAATAAAATAAAAAAAAAAAACAGTAATGAAATCGGGTCTTTGCAATCATGGCTCTTTTCACGAAAGCTAACGAATTCATTTTTCTGCTGCAGCCAACGTTCGCTCGCTCGCTCGCTCGTTCACCGATGTGGGCACACGCGGGTCTCGAAGTGAAAAAAAAAAGAGAAGAAGAGGAAGAAAAAAAAAAGAGTAGAAAGAGGGTAGAACGTAGAAGAGAGCGCGGCGTTGCACAAGAGAAGAAGGAGAGGAGGAAGCGGCGACGGTGGTGGTGGTGTATGCGCGCGTGGCGGCGCAAACCGCCCGGCTCCTCTTTTAGACCACTCGAGACAGCCTGAATTCGTGTCTAAGATGGATGAAAGGCAACATCACGAGTTAATTAAGGAATGTCGGATTGAACGAGAGCTGCAAATAAAAAAAGAGGAGAAAGAAGAAGAAGAAGAAGAAGGAAAAAGTAAGAAGAAATTGAAGAAAAAAGTAGAAAAATATCCTATGGCCCGTTTGTTTGCACGTGTACGTACATCTCTATATATGCGATTTAAGAGTCGATGATTTCGACCGAGCATACAGTAGTATAGTATGTATTTGAGAGCTGTAACCTACTTTTATCAGCGAGCCGGTCAGAATTCGTCGCTCGAGCTTATTCGACGTTATAATTGGAATTGTCACCCGAAGCGAAAAATATACTCTGTTAAAACATCAATCTCTCTCTCTCGCTACACATACATACATACGTATACTGCACGTGTGCGCGCGAGTGAATTTTTTCCTCCTCTTCTTCTTCTCGAG